>NC_057811.1:301846014-302033345 GCF_018294505.1 Triticum aestivum | reverse complement strand
CCCCGACACGGCTCCCCGACCCCGACACGATATCCACGACACTCCGACCCCCGACACCTCCCGAAAAGGTGCTCTTTGGCCCTCCAGACACTACTAGGAAAAGGGCTATAGATGGAATGGCCACTAATGGCGCACCAGACATGTGGTGCGCCACTACTATATAGCAGTGGCGCACCACGGTCTGGTGCGCCATTAGTGTGAAAGACACTAATGGCGCACCAGACGCAAGGTGCGCCATTAGTAACAATTTTTTTTCTTTTTATTTTTCCAAACATACTAATGGCGCACCAGGGCACAGTGCGCCATTACTAGTACTAACTAGTAATGGCGCACCAGCCTCACAGTGCGCCACTACTATATTTTTTATTTTTTCTTTATTTGCAAAACTACTAATGGCGCACCATGGAACAGTGCGCCATTACTAGTTTAACTAGTAATGGCGCACTGTGCCCTGGTGCGCCATTAGTGTTTTTTTTGCAAAACTACTAATGGCGCACCACCAGCAGGTGCGCCATTAGTAACCTGGGACGAGCTAGATATTTTGGACAGCCACACCTACCCACTCACTTTCCCCACTTCATTCTCTCCACCTCCTCCTCCAAGCTTGTCTCGGCTGCCTCCTCCTCCTCACCTCATTTGCACCATAAATTCATCCAAATTAAGTGGTTAAATTACCTTTTTTGATAGGTAAGTAAGGGGGAAGCTATCTTTATGTTGTTCTCCCTCCAACAACGTGCACATGCACTTTTTATGGCCTAGCTAGATCTATGTATGTTTGTGGTGTTGCATATATGTTTGTGTTTGAAGGTACCGGTATTTGAAATGCGATAGTTGCCAATATTTTGCCGGAATGTTGATTCATTTCCGTTTCGGTGAGAATTTTGGCACTATGCATTCTTTTTGGTCCTATTTTTAGGGAAAGTCATGCCAATTTTTTTCTAGGTTCTAAAATATCGTTTTGCTCTACCCCGCAGGTGACCATTGTCCGCACGATGACCGAAGGCATCGTGAATAGGTTTTTGAGCTCCGCGAAGGCCGAGATGCTTGAAAGGAACGAGACGGAGATAAGATGTCCGTGTCAAAGATGCAAGATGAAGAGCCTTATTGCGGACCCGGATTCCGGGCAGGTGCGGGACCACCTGCTCTTGCGTGGTTTCATGGATGGTTATCGGTGGCAAGGTGATGAAGATGACTATGAAGTCGTCCATGGGGGTCGGGCAAGAAATGAGGAAGGGCAGCAAGACAACCACCGCGTCTCGGGCAGGCGAGAAGACGAAGAATCTCCAGGACATGATCACGACGGTGATGCTGTACACAGTCATCATGTAGAAGATGCCGGGCATGATGATGAGGAAGATGCGGGAGCAGACGAAGGGCATGATCATGAAGATGAAGATGTCGGCGGAGCAGACGATGATGGACCATCAATGGGCTGGGTGCAGGACCCTCATATTCAAGAGCTGCTTCTCAAGCAAACGGATAACGCAAGAGCTGCCGCCCGAGAGAAAGCCAAGCTGGATCAACTGGAGATAGACACGGTTACTCCATTGTATGAAGGATGCAGGCCCGAGGATACCCGCCTGAAAGTAACGCTCATGGCTCTGGAGATGAAGGTAAAACACATAATGACCGACGCATGCTTCGACGAGAACATGTCATTCTGGCACGAACGTCTTCCCAAGGGGAACAAGTGCCCGACCAGTTTCGAGGAGGCGAAGAAAATCGTGTGTCCTCTGGATTTACCGCACGTGAAATACCATGTGTGCATGAAAAATTGCATCATTTATCGGGACAAGCACGCGGAGTCTACCATATGTCCGGTGTGCGGCGTCACTCGATACAAGAAGAGGAAGAAAGCTCCTCGAAGAGTGGTGTGGTACTTTCCGATCACTCCTTGTCTGCAGCGGTATTTCACGGACCCTAAGGTGGCAAGCTCCTGCGTTGGCATGCGGATAGGGAGGAGAAGAAGCGAGAAGATGACGCAAATGATCCGGAGATAAATAAAAAAGACAAGATGCTGAGTCACCCTAAGGATGGGAGCCAGTGGCAAGCGTTGAACTTCGAACACCGAGAATTTGGGAAGGATCCAAGGAACATCGTGCTGGGCGCGAGCACCGATGGAGTCAATCCGTTTGGTAGCCAGAGAAGCACACATAGCACCTGGCCTGTGTTTGTGTGGATGTACAACCTTCCCCCTAGTTGTGCATGAAGAGGAAGTACATTCACATGAGTATGCTAATTGAAGGGCCGAAACAACCAGGGAACGACATCAATCTGTATCTGGGGCTGCTGAAGAGGAGCTAGACACGCTGTGGAAAATGCCAGCCAATACGTGGGACGCCGCAGAGAAAGAATATTTCCCTATGAGAGCCGCACTGCTCACGACGGTGCACGACTATCTCGGTTACGGATATCTCGCGGGGCAGGTGGTCCACGGATTTTCTGGATGCGTCAGGTGCATGGATGACACAACGTATCGCCAGCTAGATAGAGATCCTGGGTCTTTGAAAACCGTGTTCATGGCACATCGAAGGTGGCTTCGCGACGATGACCCATGGAGGAAACGCAAGGATCTGTTTGATGGTGAAACCGAACCCCGAAGACACCCGCGTACGAGGAGCGGCGAGGAAATAGACGAGCTGTTGAAAAATTGGAAAGATTGCCCACTGCCGGGAAAGAAGCAAAAGGTGCCAGAGCAGGGAAAGAAGTGAAAGGCGCCAGAGCCGCTGCTGAAGGTATGGAAAACAAGGTCTGTTTTCTGGGACTTGCCGTACTGGAAGATCCGCTGTGTGCCTCACAGCCTTGATGTCATGCATATCACAAAGAACGTGTGCGAGAGTCTGCTTGGTACCCTGCTCAACATGCCAGAGAGGACCAAAGATGGGCCGAAAGCAAGGGCAGACTTGAAATCAATGGGCATCAGGGAGGAGCTTCACGCTAATGATGATGCTGATGATGAGGCGAAGCAGGACACGGAAAGTCGTCTCAAAGGCAAAAAGGCCAAGAAGACCGGAAATGACTTCCCTCCCGCGTGCTTCACTCTAAGTCAGGAGGACATCGATCAATTTTTCACCTGCCTTGTAGGAGTAAAACTTCCTTACGGTTACGCAGGGAAGATAAGCAGATACCTAGACTCAGCGAAGCAGAAGTTCAGCGGGATGAAGTCTCACGACTGTCACGTGCTGATGACACAGATACTTCCACTTGCAATCCGTGGGATCATGGACGCGCACGTCCGTGAAACGCTATTTGGCCTATGCAAATTTTTCCACGTCATCTCTCGGAAGTCAGTTGGCGTGAGGCAACTCAGAAGGCTACAGGAAGAGATCGTGGTGATACTATGCGAGCTTGAGATGTACTTCCCGCCCGCATTCTTCGACGTTATGGTGCATCTGCTGGTCCATATCATGGAGGATATCATCCAACTCGGGACGACGTTCCTGCACAACATGATGCCGTTCGAAAGGCTGAATGGTGTCATCAAAGGATACGTTCGCAACATGTCACGTCCAGATGGAAGCATAGCCAGCGGATTTCTGAACGAAGAGTGCATCTCCTACTGCACGAATTATCTAGGCATCGAGAACCCCGTTGGTCTGCCCGTCAACAGGCACCTCGGCAGGCTCGCTGGATGGGGTCACCGTGAGGGTCGCCCCGAAATGCATGTTGACTTCGATGGTCGACTCGCCGACTTTGAAAGAGTAAACCTAGTCGCGCTACAACACATAGACGTGGTCGATCCTTGGGTGGTAGAGCACAAAACCTTTATTGAGAAGACATACAATGACCGAGGCCAACAGAGGACGGACGGAGGTATAATCAAAGAGCACAACTCATGTTTCACGCGTTGGTTCAAGCAGAAGCTTCTGTCGTACCCTTTACATGAGGATTCTTCTGCGGAAGAACAACTCATATTCACCTTGTCACAGGGCGCCGAGCACAACCTGATGAGGTATGAGGCGTACGATATCAACGGCTACACATTCTACACCGAGGACAAGGACATGAAGAGCGATGGTTATCAGAACTCCGGGGTAACGATGGAATCCCACACCGGTAACGACAAGGATAGATACTACGGAAGGATCGAGGAGATCTGGGAGCTGAGCTATGTTGGATAGAAGGTCCCGATGCTCCGTGTCAGATGGGCCAAGAGCGTCATAAAAGAAGACCGGTATTTCACCACCATGGTTATACCCGAAGCCAAATCCAAGACCACAGGCGCGAACGTCACCGCGAAAAATGAGCCATGGGTACTGGCTTCCCAAGTGGACCAATGCTTCTTCATTACCGACCCGTCACAGCCCAGTCGTGTTGTCGTGAGGAGAGGCAAAAGGAAGATCATCGGAATGGATGGAGTCGCCAATGAGCAAGACTTCGACAAGTACGGCGACCCGAAGATGGAACATGACGACGACGATGAAGTATCAGCATACACCACAAGAAGAAGCAGGACCACCCTACCTAAAGGACGTCCGTTCAAGAGAAGAACTCCATTTACGAAAAATAAGGGGAAGAAGATTGTGAACAGATAGCTAGCTAAGATCGATTGTATTTAAGTTGTAGCCTTCATTTCTCGATTGTATTTCATGGGCACTTTTTGAACTCATGAATATTTTTAAATTTCATGGACACTCGATCTCGATCCCTCTCCATCTCGGTCGCTATCCCACCTCGCCAGATCCGGTCCCCCTCGCCGCCGAGCACCCCCCGCATCCTCCCCGGCCCGCTCCACCGTCACAAATGAATGCAACTAAAATTGCAAAAAAAAACAAATTTGATTATATTTTCAAATAATAAATTTGATGATTTTTTTCATATTCATAATATTTTCAAATAACAAATTTGATTATATTTTTTAAAAAATTATTACTGTTTTAAAATAAAATTATTACTGTTTCATATTCATATTCATTTTCTAAAAAATTATTAGATGCAACAAAAAATAATTAAAAAAAGATTACTAATGGCGCACCTCTGGCTGGTGTGCCATTGCTATATAAAAAAAAGATTACTAATGGCGCACCGATCGCGGGTGCGCCATTGCTATATAAAAAAAACATTCTAATGGCGCACCGCTTAGGGGTGCGCCATTAGTAAGTTTCCCGCCTATAGCTAATTCCTCCCTCTCCCGCGCCAGTTCCCCTTCGTCCCTCTCCCTCGCCCCCGCGCCCCCGACCACTGCAGCTCCCCCGCGCCGACCCGCGAAGCACGTGGCCGCCGGCCTCCCCACGACCAACCGAGGCGCCCAGGAGGACCGCCGTCGTCTTCCTCTTCGACTACGAGGACCCGGACGAGCTCAGACGCCCTCGAGCCATCCCTTCGATGCCACCGCCGCCGACCCCGACCACAACCCCGACCCTGACCCCTCCGGCGACCGGCCACGCCCGCCCAGGTACCTCTCCTCCTTCCTCCTTCCTCCTTCTTGCCCTAGGATAGTGCATTGCAAGCTGCCCATGGATCATTGCTAGGGTTGGGGGTTTGTAAGAGAAGAATCTTCAGGCTTACTCACTGTTCAATCAGTCAGTGGATACGAAGGTAGAGAAATTATCCAGGACAAAGGTTGTACACTGCTGCTAACTGATGAACATATTATAGTGAAAATTTAGTTTGATGCCATCAAATTCATTTATAGTGCCTGTTATTCAGTTATGACTCCTTCACTGAAACTGTAGTGTTAGCTAAAACTGAGATGTAAACTAAAGGAGTTTGTGATTTGCAGAAGCTGTAGCATACTCCAACAAGTGATAAATGCACTCAAAAGTTCACTAAGAAAATGCAGATGCTTCTCACTTGTTACTGAAAGTTTTCTGCAGTAGATCAAACTGCAGTAGATTACTCAATATTCTTGCCATTTGTTGATACGTTATAAATATTGACCATAAATAAGAATGAATATTGACCATTTCTAGTTTACTGAACTATGTTGTCTTTTCTAACAGTGCCTTGATTTAAATAGTTATATTTTAGCTTCATGGTTCTGTGTAATTTGTGCCTTCATGGTTCTGTAATCCATCTTCCCTTTCTCTTCTTCCCTTTCTAGTTTTCTTCTTCGTCTCCCGCATCTCAGGCGTGCGTGTGTGCAGTTTGTCAGGAACAAGATCGCCAACGTCGAGGGGCTCCGGGAACTGACAATGCTTCGCGTGCTCAACCTTAGCTCCGGGAATAAGATCAGGTTGTTGTATCTAAATGGTTTGTAAAATATTGTATTTACAGAATGGGATGTACACATTTACTGAACTTCTTTAAATGGGCCACAAAACTGATAAGAATACAAAAATATTAAGGTAAACTAGAAGTGACACATTACTGAAAATTACAGCCCAAAACCACTTTAAATTCAGGCAACCAAAAAGAGAAGGAATGCACATTAAATTGCAGTACATATTTTCAGTCTAAATATTTTCAATTAAGTAACAATGATTTGGACTGTAGTTTCAGTCTTTTATTAGTCTATCTTACACTGAAATTTTACATTGCAAACACTAGCATTACAAAGGGAATTCACTAAAAGTACATAGGGATTTAGTGTAAGTATGAATATTAGATTGACTGAACTTATTCTTTGCACAAGTGAGAAATCTAAAACCCTTCTTGTACTTGTGGTGCTGCTACTAGTACAACGTAAGCACATTTTGCCCCACCTTGAAATCACATTTTGCTTTGTCAGAATACTTGAGTCGCCAGAAAGACGAAAGTTTTAACCTTTACTGTGAAACTGAACTATCTGAAGAAACTACTGGAGGGTAATAAGCAATCTGAACACCTTACACCACCCATTTTCTCTTACAGACTTGTAGCAAAACACCTCCCTAACTATAAAAATGCCAACAAAAAAAACTGAGGTAGGAGATTATACTCTGAGTGTTACCACCTGAACATCATTTCCAAGAAACAAATTAATTAATCAAGTTGTGCATGGCTCCCCACCGTTGTTTCCCTCTAACTTTCTGAACTGAAACTGAAGGCCTATGTTTTTAGCATGAGCATCATTTTCACATAAAATTTCCTTCTTGAATGCGCATGCTGTACTAGTATGCATCTGAATGTGCACCATATCACTATGCGTGCCTAACATGTGATTTTCCCTTCAAATGCTCTATCATAGTGACATGTATGGTGAGGGTCACGGGACTGACTGTATGGTTCTGCTGGTGTGGTAATTGATTTACTTGTTTGGTTTGGTAGCTGGAGCACTGTATCAGTGGTGCTGAACTGCTCTTGTTATCTGACTGGTTTGTGCGTTATGAGCCACCGTGTTGTGTATGGCCTGCCTGAGAATTGGTTAAGTAGTAAGTTGTTTAGGCTTGTTCATTTCCACTCATTGTAGATAGATAGAGTTACAGTTTTGTTACATTGTGTTATCTTTCTCTAGAGTAGTAATGCTCCACTTCCACATATTTTTAGTTAGTTATCTTCCAGTAGTATTTCAAATTGAAGCCCTGAGCAGCAACACCTCTTGTGTTGTTCACCATCACATAGTTGCAAAACTCCAGTTGCTTTGGTGCAGTTCTTCTGGCCACTGGCAGTTTTTATGCTGCATGACACTCCTAGTTCATGGGATGGATGGTCCATGGCTCATAGCTCAGAAGATCGATATATGGCTATTTAATTTGCAGTCTCTTATCTACCTGCCAGAATTGGTTATCGTACAACTACAATTTCATTTATGTTGTTATAAGTTTGTTTTTTTTGAGGAAGATCGACAGTGGGAGAGGCTCCCACTGACTTTGTATTACTCACAAAGGAACAATTACATATGTGTTACAAGGGGTTTTTGTGGCCCCCCGGCCATGCTAGCTTTCCACGGTCCTAGTGACCCAAATTTACAATGTAATCAGACAGGAAAGGATGAAGTTCCTCTCGGCAGTTATGTGTTAGCAGCTCCAAGAGATGCTTGAATCTAGCTAGCCATGCTCCATAGGAGTGCTCAATCCCTCTAAAGTGTTGATTGTTATAAGTTTGTTGCTGTCAGCATGAGTTAACTTGCTATCATTTATCGAAATTCAAAATGTGCTGGACTATATTTTCATTAGTACTACTTGTGATGCTGCTACTGTACTACTTGGGAATTTTGTCAACTTGTGATGCTGCTGCTGTACCCCGAGAGGCCCTTGAGTTTGCTGGAATGTCGATTAACTTCCGTTCCAGCAAATTCGGGTACTCCATATGTCCTATTTTTAGCAAAGGTCATGCTGAAATTTTCCATGAATTTTAGCATGACTTTGCTCAAAATAGGACATATGGGGTACTTGTGACTAATGCATGGGCCGGGGTCTTACTACTTAATTAAGTAGGATCAACTGCCCCTTTATTCTTGCTGCATTAAACCATAGGTGGCAATAGAGCCAAGTGATTAGGCCCAACTTAGAATTCTCCTTCCCAGCTTAGCTTTTAGGGTGCCTCGGTGTCGATGAGAACCTAAATGATGTACGCTTAGGCTTTTAGGGTGCCTCGGCGTCGACAAACCCTAAATGATAAAAGCTTGGCTTTTAGGATGCCTCTCGGTGTCGACAAACCCTAAATGATGAGACCATGATCTTGTTCCTTGACAATAACCAACTTTTTGACCAAACTTTTTTCCTATTTAGAGCGAAACATGGCCCATAACGATGAGGCCGGCGGTTCGGGCGGCAAGCAATTCCGGGAGCTGTCCCAGGAGCTGGAGGAAGAACCTCACCGCTATCGGGACGATGTCGCGGAAGACACCGATCCTGACTACACAACCCCTAGTGGGGTCGGGGATGACACCACTGATGGTGCCGCCGAGGATGCCACCACTGATGATGGCGGCGCACGCACAGATGGCAGCCAACCAAAGAGGCAACGGAAGGACCGGCGCCCGAACGTGCTCGGCACTGTCAAGGAGGAATTTACTGAAGTGAACTCCGACGGGCATCCAACGGCGCCCAAACAAGTAGTCAAGGGGTACTCGGTTCAGCTCGGGTGCATTCTCCGGAGCACCGTCTCGATCAACACCGAGAAGCTAAGGCATAAGGACCGAGGGAATTTGCGCAGCCTCCTCTTCACGAAGTTGCACGAACGATACCAGTTCCCCGCTGAGTTTGCAAACACACGCCTCTCAGGGAATAAAGTGAACAGTGCCGCCCTCACGAGGATGAGCACGGCCCTGTCTACATGGAGAAGCACGGTAAAGGCAATGATTGAAAAAGGTGATAGTTATGAGAAGATCAAGGCAAAATATCCTTTGATGAGCGAAGATGACTACAAGGAGTTCAAGATCAAGTGCGAGAGCAGAGGAACCTCCGAATCAAGTCAGTGGGGGAAAGAAATGCGGGAGTTGAACTTAGGGGTCCACCAACTCGGTCCGGCGGTTACAGAGTGGCGGAGCCTATATGGGACAAGGAGGACGCGGAGCGTGCCGAGCAAGGCCTACCGCCCCGCTTCGAGAAATTACGTGACGAGCAGACCAGGAACTTTGTCAGGGCCCGGTACAAGGAGGACCCGGTAACAAAGGAGCTTACCACGGATCCGAAGACCAGGGCGCTTGAGCTTGTTCTGGTAAGGAATACACCCCCGCGTAATTAGCTCCATATGGTTGCATTCTAATTAATGAAGCCAAATTTCTAAATGCTTCACATTCCTTCCGCAGGAGGCTGAAAGAAGTAGCGCGGGGTCGTCTCAGAGCTCCCCTTTTGACACCCCTTTAAATAGGGAATTGAACGTAATGAAAAACAAGGATAAGCTCAGTAAGCCGTTGTCAGCTGGTCGTGTGGCCGGCAAAGGCTTGTCCACAAAATGGTCGTCATACTATACCGCTGGTGGGCGAAAGGAGAAAAAGACCAGCTCGGAAAGCCGGTCGCGCGAGGTTCAAGAACTCAAGGCACAAGTGGTGCGGATTCCGGAGATTGTCCAAGAGCAAGTGCAACAATAACTGGGAAGGACGCTCACCGCCATAGTATCTACCTTGATTCAGGGGCTGACGACGTGGATTGCGGGCGGCCAACAGGGGCCTCCCCCGGTTCCCAGCTTCACGGCCAGCAACTCACACAACGCGCATGCCGCGCCATTGGTGTCTCCGGCGGAGGCGGTATTCATGTCTCCGGCGCCGGCACGGGCATTGGAGCTTAATACACCCGGGTGTAGGCCGGCCGGCCCCGCGCCAGCAAGCGGCCCCTCCGTCAGTTGCACGCCCGCCATTGGCGGTGCCTCGACATTAGCCAAGCTCGACGGCATCACGGTAACTAAGCCTCTCGGCTGATGACTTCATCTCCTTGCCTTTGACTGGGCATCCCTGACGCCCTACATGTTTTTGCAGGACGTCGCCGATGTTCCTTGCACTCTCCTGCACTTCGTGGGCGGCGAGTTGGTCGATGTCGCCAAGGGCAGAATCGTTCAACCGGGCAACCGCGTGTTCCACGGTAATCTGATGCCACCCAGCTTGTATAGGGTTGAACTGGTTCGGGTGCTGCCAGGCTATGACGAGTTGTTACCTCTGATTCGACCCGCTGTGGCCGACGAAGATGATGTGATGACCCTCAGCGCCTGCGTAAGCTGGCCCCTGCTTTGGCCGAAGATCCACATTCGTTTGGGGGCGGGGGACACCACCCCACAGACAAGACCGCCAGTCGTGCCAGTGCCAAGCCATGGCAAGAACGCCGCAACGCTACCGGACATGCCGAACATCCCTATGGCATAGGATCCGGACATGCATATGGCACAATATCCGGACGATGACGACAACGACGGCGGTACATTTTCCAATGTCGATAAGTACTTTGCCGAACATGGGTACGATGACGAGTTCTGCGGGCCTCCTTCTCAAGAACCCAACCCTGAAAAAGACGACCGCGATCTAGCTGGTACGGCGGAGAAACCCAGTTGCAACAGGCGTCGTCTGGCGTTCAGTTCTCAGGAGACGCCTCCAGCTGCCGCCTTCACCGAGCCTCAGATAGCTGAGGTGCGAAATATTATCAACCCCAACACGTTCAAGAAGGCGGTCTGTGAGCAGAACTCGATCCCATTACAGCAGATCAGGAAGAAGGGATGGAAACGAAAGACTAACAAGGGCGCCAGTGCGAGCCAGCCGGCACGGAGTATGATCCGTGCTTAGGACGGGCCACCTTCACCTAAGGATATCTCGAGGAGGGTGCATGTGGCGGGTAGGGCAATGCTACCGACAAATATGCTCAATGCTGCAACCGGTGCTATGCGGAGTCTGCATGACAGTGTTCTTTCTTTGGAGAAGTGGCGTCTCAGAGAGAATGATGTGGCATACCCGGTTTTCGTGGCCAAGGTGCCAGGGGGCAAGGGCTTTGTGGATAGCGCCGTCGGGGGTACAATCGTCCTGCGGTTTGATGACATCTTTGCTATGCTTAACCTTCATCCGCTGCACTACACCTACGTTCGGCTATTTTCGCTGAGTATGGAGATGCAGATCATTAGAGACAAGACCCCGGACATTGTGATAGCCGACCCCTTCTACATGGGTGCCAAGATCTTGGGCAGCGCTGGGGACCGGCAAGTCGCGAGTTCACACCTCGAAGGCGTCATTCTGGCAAACCCAGATAAGGATAACTTCCTCGTGCCTTACTTTCCCGAGTAAGTCATCCCCTAACCGCCCCGTAACATATGATTTCTTAGATTTCGATCGTTCTTTTCTTTCTAACATTCCGTGTTCTGTGCAGTGACACACATTGCACACTCATCCTCTTAAGCCCGAAATATTCCATGGCCACGTATTTCGACCCAGACCGTGACTCCAAGATAGACTACACAAATATCAAGAAAGTTCTTGATGATGCTCTCCCCGGCTACGCCGCATCTGGAGGCACCTTTAAGAGGCCAGCTCGTAGGTACGGCAGGCACGTGTTCACCCACAATACGACGTTCCCCTGTGTCAAGCAGCCGCCTGGTGGTCAGAAGGATGCCTACTATGCCCTCCATCACATGTGGGCGATCGTACGGGACCATAATCACCTTCTGCTACCAAATAATCTCAAAGTTTGGGCCGCAAGATTGGCGGCAATCTAGGACGCGGACATCCGACAAGAATTCTTTTGCATCCAGTCGGAGTTTGCAGAAATCATCCATCCAGATGTCCTTCGTACCTCGGTGCAGTTCTACCTCAAATTTCAACTGTCCAACAGTGAGATAGACACAACGATACAAATGCAGGTTGACAACGCCCGCGACTTCATGACCATCACGACAGACGGCGGCTTCATCCACGCTCCGGTCCCATGAGTCGAGTCGAAAATAGTGATGCTATGTGTAGCTCTGAAACATTGATTAGCTCATGTTGTAATTAAACTTTAATGAACTTGTATGTCTCTTTGGTTTGGACAGTCGTTCAACTTAGATGTAATCGATGCTATTTATTAGTAGGACCATGAATCGTGCTATTAATGTCTTGCTTTTCTCTTCCGATCCTTTTGTTACATACTTATATATTGCTTATGTATTGTCTGTTGTTTGGCTAGTGCATAGAGATGCCGTCGTATGTCGTGTACAAGGGTAAGGTTCCCGGAGTCTACGACGACTGGGAGGAGTGTCGGAGACAGGTTCACCGTTTCAGCGGTAACAGTTACAAAGGGTACACCACTAGGGCGGAGGCGGAATCTAGATATGTGCGCTATCTAGCGGGAGAGAGGAGGGAGCATTGGAGGAACCGGATGAAGACCAGTTTCATCGCGATGATGCTCATCGTGATGACCGCAGCTCTCTTCTATGTGATGGTAGTTTAGATGATCGATATCGACTTTTAATGTGAAGACAAACTCGCTACTCGCGGTCTCGAGACTTGTAATGTTCAATCTTTGTTCGGTCTTTTGAATTCGGAGACTAATATGAGGAATTGTATTCGGAGACTAATCTTCTATTGTATTCAATGAATCTGCTGTTGCTGTGTGGTGCTCTTTATATTCTGTCCAATAATATATTTTGTAATCTGTGCAAATATCAGAAAAGAAAAAAATCCCTAATATACATACTAATGGCGCATCACTCCAACGTGCGCCATTAGTATGTCAAAGGATACTAATGGCGCATCACACAAACATGCGCCATTAGTATGCCAAAGGATACTAATGGTGCATCACCCCAACGTGCGCCATTAGTATGCCAAAGGATACTAATGGCGCATCACCGCGTAGTGCGCCATTAGTATGGCAAAGCACATGGGTAAATATGGCCCCCTGGGAAGCATACTAATGGCGCACCGTGGCCTATACTAATGGCGCACTGCCTGGTGTGCCATTAGTATACCAGATACTAATGGCTCGCCATTAGTAAAAAATACTAGTGGCGTGGTGCTAGTGGCGTACCAGTAGTGCGCCATTATTAGGAAAAACTGGTGCGCCACTAGTAAGCCTTTTTCCAGTAGTGAGAGGCCGACGGGGTCATATAATTGTGAATTATGAGTTAGGTCGTATATTTTTCGATTTCGTTATGCAAAACAACATATATATTTGTGTTGATCGGGTGTATTTATATGTGCAGTTATTTCATCGCTGCGAGGGTGTGGTGTTTGACGACCTCCATGTGCGTTCGACGAGCTCCGCCCCTGCGTTCGTTGGTGAGCACAAATGACATCTCCTCCTCCCCCTTCATTTGCTCTGTTCCGGTCTTCGTGCCGATGAAACTTGCTGGCTATAGGTGTCAATCATCAGTATGCGTAACCACTTTGCGTCTCCCGTTCGAAAGGGTTACATCTATAAATATGCATGCATTTGCATATTTATAATCATGATTCTTTCGAATTGTCCAACGTTATCCATGGACAGCCCGAGTATGTCTAGATTGGGTTTGTTTTCCCGTATGCTCTGCTCCGGATCCGATGCAGAATTTCGTCAGTGCCTCCATGTTGTTCACCGGGTACACATCCTCCCTGCTTATTGCCGAGACGTGTATCAGGAGAACAGTGAGAAGGTGGTCCCGAAATTTTGCGTTGGATCTGGAGCAGAGCATGGGATGAGCTTGAAATGAGTAAAGACCTGCAAAAGTTTGGTTTTACGCTTGGTTACACAATCTGGACATTTCATGGTGAGTCTGCCCAACGTGCCAGAGCCGAGGTGGTTGGTCGTCGCACCGACGAGCATGGTACCGCGATGGAAGACATGGTGCAACACTTTGACGATGCTCAGGACTCTGACGAGGAGATGGAGGAATATGCAAAGTCCTTCACTGAAATGTTGGAGTCCTCAAAACGTCCTCTCCACGAGCACACTGAGCTTTGTCAACTGGATGCCATCTCACAAATAATGGCTTTGAAGGCTCAATTCAACTTGGGCAGAGAATGCTACGATGCGATGATGATAGTATTCGGACGATTTCTCCCTAAAGGCCATGTGCTACCTGAAACCTGTACCAGTCAGACAAAATCCTTCGTGCTCTTAAGATGCCCTATGAGAAGATACATGCCTGTGAGAAAGGATGTGTCTTATTTAGGCTTCAGTATGCGGACTTGAACTATTGTCCCATTTGCAATTCTTCTAGGTATGTTGTGGTAGACAACGGTATGGGTGAGAAGACGCAGACCAAAATACCCGTTAATGTTCTTCGGTATATGCCAATCGTACAAAGACTTCAACATCTTTTCATGGTCGAAGAGACGGCCAGACAGATGACATGGCACAAAACGGGCAAAAGAACCGAACTAGATGCAGATGGGAATGTGATGATGGTGCACACATCGGATGGTGAAGCGTGGGAGCGCTTCGATGCATTACATAAGGAAAAAACGGCAGATCCAAGGCATCCTCGAGTCGCCATCAGCACGGATGGGTTCAGTGTGTTTGGTCAGGCGATATCCCTATACAGTTGTTGGCCCGTGTTTGTCATTCCACTCAATCCCCCCCCACGCGAGCAGATTACGCAAAGAAAGAACATTTTCCTGACGTTGATAATTCCAGGGCCCAACTATCCGGGAAAGAATATGAATCTGTACATGCAGCCGCTTAAGGAACAATTGCAAGAAGCTTGGGATAATGGGTTCAAGACATACGACGCCTTTAGCAAACAGAACTTCATAATGAGTGTCTGGTACGTGTACTCGACGCATGACTTGTCGGCGTATGCGCTATTCGTTGGCTGGTGTGTGCATGGAAGGTTCCCGTGCCCCACATGCAAGGGAGCTCTTGAGTTTCGTTGACTGACGGCAGCGCACAAGTATACTTGCTTCGACTTCATAGACTGTTTCTAGATTCTCGCCATAAGTTCAGGAAAGACAAGAAGAACTTCATCAAAGGTAGAGTTGTCAAACACTCTGCACCACCTGCGTTGGCAGGCCAACAGACCCTAGATCAGTTAAACGCTCTCGAGCTAGATCCAGAGCATCCAGGGTATTTCTAGGGATATAATAAGGAACACGCCTGGACTCACAAGACATGCTTGTGGGATCTGCCTTACTTCAAAGACCTCCTTTGCCCACACAACATCGACGTGATGCACACTGAAAAGAATATCGCCGAAGCCATTTTTGGTACATTGTTCGGCGTAGAGCGGAAATCAAAGGATAATACTAAGGCTAGAGTCGATCAAGTGGAGCTATGTGATAGACCATTACAAAACATGCAAGAACCGAAAGGAAAGCGGAACTGGACGAAGCCAAAGGCATGGTTCAATCTTGGAAAGCCAGCTATGAGGGAAATAATTTTGTGGGTGAAAATATAGTTGATGTTCCCCAATGGGTATGCAGCAAATCTAAAGAGGGGAGCGAGTCTTGAAAAATTGAAAATATGTGGTCTAAAAAGTCATGATTGGCACATATGGATTGAGTGGATAATGCCGGTGATGTTGCGTAGCTTCATCCCTGAGGATGAATGGCTAGTACTCGCAGAGCTGAGCTATTTCTTTCGAGTTCTTTGTGCAAAAGAACTATCGCCTGGCCTCCTAGAAGAAATGGAACAGTTTTCGGCGAAGTTGATCTGCAAGTTAGAGATGATCTTTCCGCCAAGCTTCTTTAGTACAATGCAACACTTGATTTTGCATCTCCCGACCAAGGCAAGATTGGGGGCCCGTGCAAAATCGTTGTTCCTACTCAACTGAGAGGATGCAGAAGACGCTTCGAGCAAAATGTAAAAATAAATGTAGATGTGAGGCATCGATGGCCAAGGCATTCATCACCGAGGAGGCGTCAAACTTTGTGACAGCACACTACGAAGCTAAAAATCATCATTTGCATAATCCGAAGCCTCGGTACAATGCGGACGACCCTAAAAAGGTTCGATCCGACCTCAGGCTATTCAAAGGGAATCTCGCACCAGCCAGTGGGTGGAAACTAGTATCGTTGGATGTTGAAGAATGGCGGACCATTTCGCTGTATCTCTTCAACAACCTAACAGAAGTGCGGCCTTACATAGAGTAAGTTCTTGGTACATTGTTTCGCAACTACTAATTCCTTTGAACTGCTCTTATTCCTGGATATTTGATGCAGTCGATACGTCGCCATATTCTCGTATGGAGCGGTGATCCAAAAGGAATCAGTCAAAGAGTATGAGCTTCTAGCAAAGCAAGGAGGCGAATATCCCGGTTTCATATCTTGGTTCAAAAAAATGGTAATTTCCATTAGACCATTTCATTTATTTTGCTAATTTGCGACTAATGCAACAATCCTTTCGTATTAAACTTGTAGGCTAATTCAGAGAATATGGATGCCGAATTGAGACAAGTAGCTAATGGTTTTGACAATAAGGTCCGTTCATTTGACAAATACGACATCAATGGGTATCGCTTTCATACGTATGGCAAAGAGCTAACTATGGCCGACCGAAAGTCTACAAATTGTTGTGTCTCTGCTATCGGCGAAGGAGATATCGAGTATTATGGAAGAGTTGAAGCAATTTATGAACTTCAATTCTATGGTGAAAACCCACCAAACGTCATAGTCTTCAGATGTTATTGGTTCCAGCCGAGGGATACTAGAAGGACTCATGAACATATAGGTGTAGTCGAAATCAAAAAAAGCACCCATTTGGATGTTCCTGATGTTTATATTACGGCTCAACAGGCAACCCAAGTTTTCTATCTACCATGGGCCTGTCAAAGTGATCCAAATCTCAGTGGTTGGGATGTCGTTTATGAAGTGCCGCCACGTGTTAGACCACCTCCCCCCAATGAAGAGGATTATGAACCTCACATTAACGAAGACACATATGACGAAGGAGAACTCTTCCAAGAAACATGTGTTTCCAAAAAATGTTTCAAGCACCGCTCTACTCCACCCCAAAACATTGAAGTAGACAACGATAGTGAATCCGACTTCACCCTTGAGCCGGAACAAGAAGAGCCGGAACAAGAACAAGTTACTGCTGCAGATGACCTGTCAATGCTTGAACGATTACGTAAAGGAGGCCTTCCACATGTTGATGCATTTATTGACGACGATGATGAGCACATCACTGATAGTGATGATGATGCATTTAATGATCCCAGAGCATATATAGACGATTCAGAGTAATATTAGTAATGTGAGGTATTCAATTTTTATTATGTTCATGATGATGATACACTTAAATTATATACATATTATTCATGTCAGGTATTCAAATTTTTGTTGTTGTACTAATTTCGTTTACTTTTTGTCATTGCAGGTGTTGACTGGATGGTGGGCAAGGGTCCAGAGCGCCCCCAGCCTCCTGCGAGCGCTATTGGGAGGGGTGGTTCCATTATTCCACCCCAGCCACTCCGGAGAGCACTGCTAGACAGTATGCAGACAACAACGGCGGGCGCTTCTCTTCGGCTGGGAGAGGTCGGGGGAGGACGAAGAAGGCTGCTAGAGGTGGACGTGGCAGCGGGAGAGGTAGGAAGGCGCCTATGCCTTCCTCGCCGCCACCCACAGCTGATTCACCCGACCACAGGACTGCTCCGTTTGACATGGACCCGTCTCGGACTCCGGTCCATGAGCCTCAGGTCACCGATCCTTCGCCCCACCAGACTCGGGTCGCCGATCCTTCACCCCACCAGACTCGTGTCACCGATCCTTCACCCCACGTGAGTCCGGTTCCAGAGTCTTCGTCCCACGAGACTCCGGTCCCGGAGTCTTCTTCCCACGAGACTCCGGTCCCGGAGTCTTCTTCCCACGAGACTCCGGGGGCTAGTGGCCCTACTGATGGTAGCGAAGACACCTTTTCTGATGATAGCTACAGTGACGATGAGCTGGTTGAGAAGAACAAGAAGGTCCACAAGCGTGGTTGTACAAAGCTCCCGCCCGTGCCGACGACCTCCGACCAGAGGTGGTTGATTGCGCCTAATGGGTTGAAGTAAGTGCATTTAGTATTTTTTAATGTTTTTCCTTCATGTTACATCAAATTAATATCTAATGCGTTGGCCTTGTCATACTGCAGGGGCGGGGTACACTTCCCTGGGTGGGTCACGTTGCCCGGTGAGGGTCAGGTTCCACAGCTAGCACTGAGAGGGGAGTTGTACTCAGTTGAACCGGCCCCGCCGGAGGAGATGGTCGCCAGTGTGTTGTGCGAGACGATGGCCGACATTGTGTTCCGTCGGTTTTGGGTAATTTCTCCTTTACAGAATTAAAAATCAACACTACCTAGTGATTGTACTAATCGGTGTTGTCTTTTTTGATTGCAAACCTTCTATAGGGTTTCAGAGGGAGAGCAGGAGTCCGTGTCTATGGTTGTCGAAACCGAGTGCAAGCGCCTACTTCAGAACTTATGGCACGAGGCTCGCGTGCAGGCCGTTCGAGACTACTACGCCTCGAAGGGTATTAGAAGGGCCAAGAAGAAGTGTCGCGGCAAGATTCTGAGTAAGGAGAAGTGCATGCAGGTAATTACCTACTATTAAGGCCTTGAACTTAGTTTTCTTGATTTGATTCGTAGGCGTAACGCTGAAATTTCTCTTGACTAACTTAGGTGCCCCCGAGATGGTGTGTGGATAAGATGGACTGTTGGGAGGCATTGGTGGATGCGTGGTGCTCTCCCCAATGGCTAGTCGAACACCATAGGGCCAAGGATAAGCGCAACCAAATGGAAGGTGTGCCACACCATCAAGGGAGCTCCAACCTGTTTGAGTACGGGGAGAACTGGGTATGTGGTTTGCTACATGATTCATGCAATTTCATTCTTCATGCTCACATTTATCCCTTCCAAAATGACTTATATTAATATGCTTAGTTAGTTAAAAAATGGCATAACTACATTGGATAGTTCATTTATGACATAATTAGCTCTAAAATGACATAGTAACCTTAGATAGCTCTATAAAATAACTAAATATGCTTTAGTTAGTTCAAAAATGGCATGACTACCTAGGATAGCTAAATAATGACCTAAACTAATCTTAGCTAGTTCATTTATGACATATTTAGCTCTAAAATGACATAATAACCTTAGATAGCTCTATAAAATTACTTAATATGCTTTAGTTAGTTAAAAATGGCATAACTACCTTCGATAGCTCAATAACGACCTAAACTAATCTTGGCTAGTTCATTCAAGACATATTTAGCTCTAAAATGACATAATAACCTTAGATAGCTCTATAGAATGCCTAAATATGCTTTAGTTAGCTAAAAATGGCATAACTACCTTGGATAACTCAATAATGACATAATTAGCATACTTTGGTCAAAAAGGCATAATAATCTTGGTTACCACCAAAATGACCTAAACTTAACATATTTTTCTCGAAAATGACATAATAACCTTAGTTAGCTCCAAAATGACCTATTTACATAGCAATATCATTCTTCATGCTAGCTTGAGCCCTTAACTAATATTTGGTTCCTCTCGCTCAGGCGCACCACAACAAGAAGCATGTGCCAAATCTGTTCGACCTGTATGGCATGGCCCATACTGCCCCGTACAAGAAGGCCAAGCCATTCACGGAGTCTGACCTAGTTCATCCAGAGAGCTTCACCAACATCTCCTCCCACCACAAGCTCGTGAAGTACAGAGACGAGGGGAAGGCGAGGAAAGGGGAGGACATTAACCCGAGCCAGGATCCTTTTGATACAGAGCTGGTGATGATATCTGGTGGCGGGAGGTCCCATGGATCCATAGCCATTGCTGATGGACTGATACATTGTCCTAGGACTCTCCCGCATATCAAGAAGCGCCAGAGTAGCTCTGATCCTGAGATAGCGCCTCGTGCACGGCCCGCGGAGCTCGCCATGGCGGTTAGTTATACGGACTCTCTCACCTTTCCTCCATTACATTGTGAGTGTGTCCGTTGATGATTACAATGCTAACGAGGAGTGGTGTGTTGCAGGCCATGGTTGAGAAAGAGAGATTGAACACCCAGGCGCTTTTGGAGGAGGCAAAAAGGGAGGCGGCGGAGAGGCAGAGTGAGCTAGAGGAGAGGACGGCTAAGCTGTTGGAGGAGGAGAGGAACCGGAATGAGGCGTCCAACCGGGCCCTATACGAGCTCATCATGGTACGTTTCTCATGCATATTAGCCCAATCATGTACATAATGTTCGCATTACTAACTAATATGACAGACTCGTGAGAACCAAATGTGCAGACCATGTGCGAGAAAAACGGTCAGCCCCCTCTGCCGATGCCACAGATTGCTCCGGCGACCATGGTGAGTTTGATTTGAATGGTCGTTAGTTACTAGTATTCACATTTAAGTTTGCATCATACTAACGAGACATTATTGGAAATTATCTTTGGTGCAACATGGCTCCCGACAAGCATCGACCAATCCTTCTGCGTCTGGCAATGGCGGAACCCCGACCGGACCTTCACCTCCGTCTGCCACTGGCGCAGCCCCGACCATTCCTACACCTCCGTGATAACGGTATTTTTCTTCTTATTTAGCTTGTTTAGTCCATTTTTGACATAATTTAGCCTATTTAGTCCACAAATGACATGATAAGATGAAGAAAATCAAGGAAGAGGAAGGAAAGAAGGAATAGGAAGAAAAGAAAAAGAAGAAGAAGAAGTTCTTCTTCTGCTTTTCTTATTCTTCTTCTTCTTCTTTTCCTCCTCTTACTTGTTTTTATTCGTAAATGGCATAATAACCTTGCTAACCTCATAAATGTCATATACTTAGCTTGCTGTCCTCTAAACTGACAGAATAAGCTTAGTTAGGTCAAAAATGGCATAATTAGCTAGGTTAGCTAAAAAATGACCAAATTTAGATAGGTTAGCTCCAATATGATCCATTTAACCTATGTTAGCTCCAAAATGACCTATTTACCTAGCTTAGCTCTAAATTGACCTACACACTTAGCATTTTTAGCTACCTTAGCCCAAAAATGGCATTTTTGCCTACATTAGTTAGAAAAGAAGAAGATAAATAATAGGAGAGGAGAGAAAGAAAGAGAAGATAAATTATTCTTCTTCTTTTCCTCCTCTTCCTTTTCTTCTAGCTAGTCTTCTTCTTCTTCCTCTTCTTCTAACTTTCATCTTTCCTAATTTGCAGATTTGCTTTACATGAGGAAGCTTGGATTCATAGAGTGTACTATTCTTCTGGTGCTTCCTTGTTGTTTATGAAAACTTGTTTGGATATGTATGTCTATATGGATACGTTGTTGGAAACTTGTTTCATGTTTATGTATGTATATATCGATATGTTAGACTTTGTTGAACTATGTTGTTGGATATATATGTTGGATTTGATGAAATATGTTGTTGGACATGCTGTTATATGTTGTTGGACATGTTTTATATGTATGCATACATATCTGTGTGAAATCCTGTCAAATTAAATGGATTCAAATAAAAATAGGGGATATATAGCCACTTTGCCGTCTGCTAGCGGACGAAAAGTCGTCCACTAGCAGACGGCAAAGAGGACACATGGCAGCTACCTATAGAAACTGGGAACAATGGCTATCTATTTGGTCACCTTGCGGTTTGCCAGTGCACGACAAAGAGGTTTGAATCTTTGCCGTCTGCCAGCGGACGACAAAGTGACCAAATAGGACTGGCAAACAGGGCCAGCTATGCCGTCCGCCAGCAGACGGCAAAGATTCAAACCTCTTTGCCGTCAGCCGGCGGATGGCATAGCTGGCCACGTGGCAGCTTCTCAGTGCTGGCCGAGCTGAGTTCTTTGCTGTCCGTCAGTGGACGGCAAAGAGCGCCGTTAACCCCCTAACGGCTCTCATCCCACCCCACTTCCGTCCATGATCTTTGCCGTCTGCTGGCCTCGGACGGCGGACGGCACAATCCTTTACCGTCCGTTTCTAAGAAGCAGACGGCAAAGAAGGCCTTTGTCGACACTCATTTAGACGGATAGTTTACCATCCGCTGGCTGAAGGCAAAGGCTTTTGCCGTCCGGCATGTATGCCTTTGCCGTCCGCCATGGCAGACGCCAAAGGCTTTTGCCCCCCCCCCCCCCGCCCCCAAAAAAACACACATGAACCCACACACTATATCTCTCTATGTTTGTATCTCTTTCACACAACCCCACGTAGGTGGTGTATGTACACGAAGAGAATAGGTGCACGTACTCATGCTTCGTGCCCAGCCACACCCCCATGGGTACACGGTGGAGCTCATTTCTGTACGAAATGGCAGGCCACCTGCTAATTTGAACGCGTGTAGCGGTTGTTTACCTGCGGAGGTCATGTACCACGCGTGCAAGAAACAAAGTTCGACTTGATGCATTGGCGCGTTATTTTTAAATATAGTTATATTGCTCAATGGCACGTACACATAATATAAAATGATTTTTATGGAGAAAAATGTAGTCTGCTCCACTATATACAATGGAGCATGCCTGCCTGGGTTTGTCTCTCTCAGAGTATCTCACACAAGGCGGTGGTGGCCTCTCTTTCTCTCTCACCGCAGGTCACTGCCGGCCGCATCCCATCCGCCGGCGGAAAGGGAGGATGTGCATCGTTTCTCCGTTCGACGGCGCCGAGGCAGCACGTCCGAATATGTGGTACCCGCCGTTCTCTCAGACCAACCTCCGGCGCTATAGGGCCTATGCCACCTGCTCACTGCCATAGTATCGACAGATCCCGCCCGCCGCCGCTCACCTAGTTACATCCCGACGACCCCCAGGTATCCCCTCTGGCCTTGCTCCACTGCCCGTCTTCCCACGTGGCTGCATGTGGAAAATCTTGCATGTGGATCTTCCATAGTTCTTTGCCCAAAACGTAGCTCATCCAGCATACTTTCCATATTGCAATCTCTTCCTCACACCATTTTAGACAAACACAACCGTGTTGTTATCTTCCCTCAGGGCAAGGAATATGCTTCTTTTTTGTCGTTGTATGTGTCATCAACTGTTATTGGCCAATAATTGTTTCCTTTCTACCTCTTTTTTTGCAAACAGCGCTATCCATTTCACCTCGTTGCTATTGCGGCCTTTTGGTAAACTGCACAAATAACTTTCTTCTTAAGAGTGTTTTGTGTAGTTGTACAAAAATGTCACACGGGCAACGTCTCTACATTTCAGTGCGACTGCACAAAGGGAGATTGGTTTTGCTCTATTCTCCTCATCCAACTCCGAGCCTAATCTTCTCCAACTATTTGCTCAATCTTCTCCAACTAGTTAGTCTTAAGAGATATTGCAAAGGTGACCGACTTTTGTTTGTGTCTTTATTGTTTCATCAGCACTCCCCTATTATTGTAATCACACTTAATATCTTTGGAATAGGGACGCTCAGCTCTATTTTAGTGGAACTGCACAAAATGATCGGAATGTTGCATGCTGCAGACAGCTAGTTTTTCTGAACATGCCTTGTTGATTTAGACAGAGTTGGGGGGACATTTCTGCCAATGAAAGCATGGATCAATTTTAATTTAACACCTTCTCACAACTTTGTCTTCAGTTGTGATGTAAATATTAGCTGTGATCTGCTAATCATTGAGATGCATTAGCAAGGAAGTTAGTTTTTTATTGTTTCCGAAAGAGCATGGATGGCAAGACACACGAAACAAAAGCTGAAAGCTTAGAGCATTGTACAATTTCATGTCGCTGGAAAATTATTTGTATAGTATGTCAATTATGTAAATAAATGCTGCAAGCTTGATAGCATTGGCAGAAGCCTCTTCAGCATCCGGGTCCATGTGGCATGCACAAAATTATACTTCCTCCGTTCCTAAATATTTGTGTTTTTACAAATTTCAAATGGACATATTTTAGAGTGTAGATTCACTCATTTTGCTTCGTATGTAGTCACTCGCTGAAATCTCTAGAAAGACAAATACTCCGGAGTATATTTAAGAACCGAGGGAGTAGTGCACAACCGCATGGGAGATTCAGCGCGGTCATTGCGCCGCACTAACAGTGAGTAATGAGTAGTCAAATCATAAGCCCCACCTTTCCCACTGTAATGTGCTCGGAAGAAGCAACCATCAATACGCTCTTCTTTGAATCCGCTCATACTACTCCATCCGTCACTGTTTATAGAGCGCGCTTAAAAAAACAATCTCTGGGACCAAGGCTACTAGTGATCTGCCTGAAAATAGCATTGGTAGTTATTGCACGGCGTCTATTACTAGAGGAAATAATGCGTACACATATGCATGCAGTGCTTCCACCCCGGGTACACACATGCATGCACTTACTCCACTCCATAGTACATCGAGAGAAATTTGTGGACTTGATTGCGGTTACCACGCCCTAATTAATTGAGCATTAAACCAAACGCGTCTAAAGTCTCTCTGGTGGTGGAAATGCATGGAGAGAAATGCATCAGAATGAAGTGCACCCTGTAAACTTTGACAGAGGGAGGAGTAGTATGAAGGTGCAAAACCAAGTACGCGTATGGCCAGTCGGTCAACGCACTTCCTCTTGGCATATCACTGACATGTGGGACCGTAGTGTGAGCAAACCGATCTCAATTGACGACAAAATGGCCAACCCACGGTTCCTTCAGAGAGACGAGGAGCGAGAACACACAGACGGGCTCGCACAGAGGCCAAGATATATTCGAGCATGGTTGATCTTTATAGTCATTACATGTTCGATGTTTTTTAATACTACCATTGGGCTGCCGTTTTCCGCCCTTCTCCCGAATAAATGTGTACTTTATCATTATCAGAAATTGAAATAAAATAAGGGTACAGATGCTCCACCATGCAGTTCTAGTAGTAGTACTACTCGTAATACTAAACCTTGCGCTTGGCTCTTCGCCTCTTCGTGAAGTCGAACAATGATGGTACTCCGCATGTTGGGTACTATAGTTATGCCTTTGGCAATCTGACACTGAATGAACTGCTGCATGTCCACCGCCTGGGCGAGGGTAGGTTGCATTAGTCGAAAGGAGTAAGAAAGCTTCACCTTTTCCTGTAAGCTTCTCCTCATTCTGTGAGTTGACGGGAAACACCAAAAAGTAGTGCTAGTCCATACTCCCTCCTTTCCGGTTAATATGGCTTAATCTTTTTTGCGGGTAAACGAGAGAGCTTTATTCATATATAAGCATTCTTAGGACGATCAACCAAGAGACTAGTCACTAGGAAGCGAGGTACCCCGCAAGAAAAGAAGAAGGAAGCGAGGTGTTTCATCAAGCCAGCTCTCGGCCACATTCAAAGTGGAGCAAGCACGGTTCACGCAAAGATGCGCCGCAAGGTTTGCTGACCTGTTTAAATGCTGAATAACAAAAGAATAGGAAATATTACTGAGCTCTCCTATTTGTAACAAGATATGAGCATGAATTAAGCGAGAATTGTGGCGAGTGTTCCATGCAATCAACTTCCATTATCACATGTGAGAACCCTCGAAGAGATCCAAATGTGTTGAAGATTGCTTTATCACATTTTAAAATATAATAAGAGTACAGACGCTCGTCCATCCGGTTCCTAGTAGTAGTACATACCTCTATAGTAGTAGTACTAGTACTAGTAAACTTTGCACTTGGCTGTTCGCCTCTTCGGGAAGTCGAACAATAATAGTACTAACATAGTGTATGCTTCTGGCAATCTGACACCGAATTAAGTGTTGCACGTCCACTACCTGAGTGAGGGACAGCTTGCATTAGTCAACAGTTTCTCCTTGTCCTGCGAGCCACCGCGTGCAAGCTTCTCCTATCCTGCAAGTTTCTCCTCGTTCGGCAAGTTGACAGGACACAACAAAGTAATGCTAGTCCATACTGCCTCCTTTCCGGTTAATATGGCTTAATTTCAAACGAGATAAATACACTGTCTGTCACTGTATATTTGTAAAAATACGGTCAGTGGACTTCATAATACGCTCATTGCGCTCAATCTATACATATTCATGTGTTTATACGGTCACTAGCTCACCCTGGCTAAGTATGTGTGTTCCGTCGTTTTCTCGGGCATGCATGCATTAGGGCATCGCGCGTGTTTTTGTGTCCATGTGTACGTGTGACTGTTGCATGCAAGCACGAGGTTGTAGTCCCTCACATTCACATGTTCATAAGTCAATGCTTTGTCAAAACGTTGCATGCAAGGTTCAATCATTCGTTGTTCACGCATGCATTCCCGATATTAATACGTTGGTAAAGAAAATTTCTTGAGGAAAAGAAGCCCATGAATTGAGTACAAAGGGGTCCAATAAGCCAGGACGGAGGGAGTACCAGCAGTGAAGCGGAAGGAGGGAGTAGGTATTAGTAGTACTACGTAACAACATGTAGTAACAAAATTCCTCTATGCGCATCCTGTCTACGTGTCATGCAAGAAAATAGAGATAAGTACAAGTGAGACTCAGGAACGGTCATACACGTAGGGGGAGTACGTGTAGGGGCCACTAAGGAGCAGTCAAATCACACTGTAAGTTAGTTGGAAGAAGCAACCATCATTTCACTCTTAAATGACACGTACACAATATAAAATGGTTGATATGGAGAGAAAAAGAAAACCACTATATATACACTAGCAGGAGACTTAGCTATAAGCCTGCTTCCTTGGATTACTCTCTTCACAAGCATAGAACGATGGTGGCCACATCGCTGGTCACATATCCGGCCTGATCCCGCCGCTGGGGGAAGGGATCAATGTTCTGCATAGACGCGGTCGACATCGGTGAGGGAGAAAACCCAAAGTCGGTGCGTCCCAATCGGGGTTCCCCGCGGTATCGGCTGATGCCACGTCCCAACCGCCCTTCTAGCTACAGCCCGACGTCCAGGGTACATCTTCATTTTGGAGCCGGCTTGCTCCACTGCCGCAGCTCCCCACGTAGCTCCATCTCCATGTTGATTTTTTCTCTACTTCTACCGGCTTCTATTTCTGATGAGTTTATGTCTCATGAACTAGTGCCAGTACTATTATTCTAGTCACACTTCTTCAATATCTTTGCCATTAGGGTTGCTCAGCTCGATTTTAGTGGAATTGCACAAAAGCATCGTGTGATCCGAGGGTTCCAGCCTTCTTTCCTTCGACAGGTTCTACCTAGCCATGAAATTAAATCATGATTAGGGTTTGGGGTTTAAGTCATAGTGACCCATCAGTAGTTTTTTTTGTACACCCTCTCACAACTTTTGTCTTTAGTTGTGAAGTAAATATTGGCTATGATCTGTGAATCATTGAGACGCATCAGCATGCGTGTTAGTTTTTCTTTGTATTTGATGGAATGTTGTAATGGGGCAACCTTGGAGTAGGAATGAAAATGGAGTGGAAAGTTTCCGTTTTTCCGGAGAAAAAAATGGAAACAGAGAGAAACCAACGTTTCGTTTCGCTGGATCGCGCCATCGATCAAAACCAACGTTTAAATCACGTCTGTCTCGTTCGTGTCTCACCCTCCTCCATGGCTCCACCCCACACAGTGTCTCCGCATGCCACTCACCGCAAACCGAGTATACGATAACTTTCCTGCCTGCTTGTGGATGGATCGCGCCATGGAGTACTAGCACTACTAGAAGAGATTGACGAGTTAGGGGAGGACAGCTAGCTGTAGCACGGACTCCCAAGAACTTTTTACATGCATGTTGTGGTCGGCTATTGCGACCTTTGAATGCAGAGTAGTCGCGTGCACCGGGAAGCGGCGCGGGTAACGCTCTCTCGGCTGGCGCGCCGCTTCAATGCCGGAGCCAGTGAGAGGTCGCATCTGCTCTGGCCAGGCATGAATGTGGCACTGACCGTTCTGGGCGGGAAGCACACGCGGGTGATGAAGCGGGTTCTGGTTGGCTAGGAGCGGGCATTGCAGCGGTCCGGACGCCCGCAAACGAGAGATACTATACGCTAATATTGCTGCACATATAATTAACAACGTAAAAAATGTGCCAGTTGGAAAAATATGATTGGATATGGAGATGGTGATGGAGATAGTATTTTACGTAAACGTGGATATGCATGTCTATGTCTATGTGTGTGTGCGCGACGACTCTCGCAACTTGGAAGCGGGGGTGTGTTTTCGATCGAGTTTTCTTTCTTTGTACGTTAAAAAATTGCCCGCCAGTTTTCATTTATTTTTTCTGGGAACACGCGTATTTTATTTAAAACCACTGCTATGGAGAGATGTTTTTACTCCACTGTATTTATAGCCTCTTGTTTGATAGGGTTTCTCGCATCTCGCTCTCTCACCCTCTCCATATCAAAACAAGATGACAGTGTCCACTCTATCTCTCTCCTCACCGGTGGTCACAGATCCGGCCGAGTCCCGTCCGCTGCGGGAGGTGAGGAGGTGCAGCGTTGACGTTGGTGCCATCGGCGATGGAGGAAGCCGATGCGCACCGTCCTCTCGGAGCCGGCGCTGGCGCGGACGAAGGTCCTCCGCGCCCTTGTTCGCTGCTGTCATGTGGGCAGATCTCGCCCGCCTTCCTAAGCGACATCTCGCCCACCTGATGTATAACTTCTTGTACTGGTCCAGCTTCCTAGGTTGCTGCATGTGGGTTTTCTTCTATGCAACTACTCCCCAGCTCCCCATGTACAGTAGCTAGGGTTTGTCGGCTGGTCCAATAGAGGAAATGCCACTCGAAAAGTTGTCTTGGTTTATGCCTATTGCTGCTGCTTATCTAATACTATCACTAGTTAAATGAAGAAATGATTTTTTTCTCAGGTATCCTGGTTTAGTTCCCATCAAGATAATCATGATGCTTCTATTTGCTGGTGTACTTCTCATTAATTCTTATTGACAATTGAGATGTCGCTGTTAACCTTGTACCACTGCCAAAACAAAGTAACAAAACTATATCCCTTTTTATATTTTTTGCAAACAGCGATGCGTATCTCCATATCCGGGCATGTCTTCCTCAATTTTAATGGAACTACACAAAATTGGATGGCCATTGTTGTTCCGCCTCACTGTCCAATGCCATGTGGTTCTTCCTTCCCCGAGCTTGATTACTGAGAAGAAACAGACCACAATGAGGATTTGTCAAACTTCATAGGTGCCTCACCCAAACTTGATGCCAAATGGATGATACATCACCACGATGACCTATCGATGCTCATGGTTGCGCCTCATGGTTGCATCGGCTGGTGATGTTGATCTATTTTCCATGAAAAACAAGCTGTCTTCCATCAGTGCTCTTTGCTTATTACCCACAAAGATGATATCCTTCATCAGTTCACCTTGGTTGCATTGGAGACGCGGTAGTCTTTCATGTTGGTGCAATTTTATCACATAATTGGCTATGAACCAAATGTTTCCTCGAAGAAGGATCAACTTTGGTACTAGGAGCATATGTTTTGTATTGATTTCTAAGCCTTCTCACAACTTTGTCTTCAGCTCCCTTGTAAGTTTATTTGTCCAACTATTAACTTTGATTAAAAAAATGGTGTGCACTAAAAACCCGGATGGACGTAGTAGCCCTCCATTTTTATTTACTCTACACATTAGATTTGACTGAAGTTAAACTTTGTAAAGATTGACCAAGTTTAGGCCGAACACAACAAACCATAATTATTGAGAGAGGGCAAACTGTACATACTCTCAAACCTTTCCGATAATTGAAATTAAAATTCTCTATTTGTACACACTTTGACACATTTCCGATAATTTGGTGCATGTGTGATTGTTCACTTGAGGGAGGGCAGTGTACCGCACGTGAAGGATAGGAAGTGTGACCAGGACGCGTGGATCGTTAGTTCATCGGAAATAGTAGTTTTCTTCATTGGTACGTTAAATAAAGAGTTTCGTTTTGTACTTACACAATTTAAAACGATTTTTATGGAGATAATAAGAAAACCACTCCACAATATATTAGTACTATACACGAGTACTATATGGACGCTGCTTCATTGACTTAGTGCACCTGCCCTTGGGTGTATGACAGGTGGGCCCAAAATGTGGCTGGCCCACCTGTCATACAGCCAAAGGCAGGTGCAGTTAAGGCACCGGAGCTTAGTCTATAATATAGTATATATGTAGTGCCAAAAACGTTCTTATATTATGGGATGGAGGGAGTACTATATAAGCTGGAGCCTCGGCGCTTGTTCGCTAGGGTTTGCACTCTCCACAGTCTCGTCGCACTACATATATATATACATGCTGGAGCCCGATCGCTTGTTACCTAGGGTTTGCTATATTCACAGTCTCTCACCCTCTTCACCAGATCTAAACAAGACTGCATTGGCCTCTGTCTCTCTCCCCCCTCATAGCTGGTGAAGGAGGCGTCCGGATCCCGTCGCACCGGGAAGGTGCAGTGTTCACTCTATCGCCTTCGGCGAGGGAGGCAATCCACTGCTAGCTGCGCTATTCTCTTTCACCCAGCGCCTATGCGGGAGGGCCACCGACCCCTTCTTCCTCGCTGTCATACGTAGTGTAGGCAGATCCGGCCTCCCGCGGCACGCCTTGCCACATCCCGACGACGCTAAGGTATAAGTTTCTTTGAAACCGTCATTGCTCTAGGTGCATGCGGATCTTTTTCGATTCTGTAGTCGAATCTAGGTCTTGGTTCAAAGAGGAAAGAAGGGTGCGGTGGGGTGGAGCATGAATCTAGGACGTGGTTCAATGAGGAAAGTAGTATAGACTAGCTATCCAACTGCTTTGTTGGTCGAAAAGGGAAAAAGGGGGTAACCCAATACACACATCAGTAAGGAACCGATCTCTTTGTTGAAAAAGGAAAGAAACTGGGGGGTCGGGTAGTTTGTGCAGGACTAGATATGCTGCCCTCACATAGGAAAAAGGTTCAAAGAGAACAAATATGGGACCAACGCAGATATACTGCTTGGCTACATACTCTGCATCACCCATTTATACGTGTGGACGCACATGGTGCTGGCTTGTCCCATGCACCATGTCCCATACAACTATTTTGCTGTTGTTAACCTAAGAATGCCGCTGGAAAATTGAAGCAATGCCACTGTTAAAAGTAAATTACATTTTTAATGAATGTTGTTTTAAGAGAATGTCTCTGTTAATATGAATCAATGCAACCGTTTTAGGAATGTTACTGTCCTACTTTGTTTTCCATCAAGATAAGTTAGATAGTTCTTTTCGTCGCCGTTTGTTTCATCCTCCTTTATTGGCCAGTAATTGTTTCCTTTTTTGCCTCTGTTAAAACAGGGGTATCTATTCAACTTGTTGCTATAGCGAACTTAAATGTCACACCGGCAACTCTGCTTGATTTCAGTGCAACTGCACACAACGAGATTGGATTTCCTATTCATGTTGGTAGATTCATATTTTATCTTGGTCATCTCATGAAAGGTCAGTTGATATGTCTCCAACGTATCTATAATTTATGAAATATTCATTCTGTTATTTTATCATTCTTGGGTGTTTTACAATCATTTTTATAGCAACTTTATATCATTTTTTGGGACTAACCTATTGACCCAGTGCCAGTTGCTATTTTTTGCTTTTTTTACATCGCAGGAAATTAATATCAAACGGAGTCCAAACACCGCGAAACTTTTTGGAGATTTTTTTTGGACCGGAAGGAACCCAATGGGCCAGAGCTGCACCTGGAGGGTACCCCGAGGGGGGCACAACCCACCAGGGCGCGCCAGGGGTGTGCACTATAAATTCCCAAATATTCCAAAACCCTTCGGGGATAACATAGATCAGAAGTTCCGCCACCGCAGGGCTCCGTAGCCACAGAAAACCAATCCAGACCCGTTGTGGCACCTTTCCGAAGGGGGGGAACCATCTCCGGTGGCCATCTTCATCATCCCAGTGGCCACCACGATGAGGAGGGAGTGGTCCACCCTCGGGTGTAACACCCGGATGATTAAGCAACAGTGATCACCTCGGTTACTGTGGCTAACCTCACGTTGATTCGAACCCGGTCTACAAATAAATTCGAAACAAAACCAAAAAAAAAAGGGTTTCAAAAACTAAAACTAAAATGTTCGGGGGTTGTCTAAAATAGCAAACCTAATTATGGTGGGGTGCACAAAATTTTGTAAAATGTTTTGGCATTTTAATTAAACTAAAACAGAAAGCAGAAAAAGAAAAATAATAAAAGAAAAGAAAGGAAGAAGAAAAGGGGAGGGAACCTCCCCTGGCCCATCTGGGCCAGCCCTTCCCCCGGCCCAGCCAGCCCCCCCGAAGCCCCACCCCACCTGGCCCCTGGCCTGGCCCACCTCCCCCCCCCTGGGCCGGCCCAACCGGCGCCCCCACTTAACCCCCCCCCCCGGCCGAACCCTAGCCGCCCCACCTCACTCGCCCCCCCCCGCCCCGATCCCCTTTCCCCTGCCCCCGCCCCGATCCAGATCGGGGGCGAGACCCCCGTCGCACCCCTCGTCGCCGGCGGCCCCCGCCGCCCCAACCGGTCGCCTCCACACCCCCTCCTCCCCTCCGTCGCCCCCACACGCGGGGCACCCGCCACCGCGGGGTCAACCCCGGCCTCCCCCGCCTCACCGGACGCCCTCCCCGACGCCGGCGCACGCCTCCCCGCCCTCCTCCTCGCCGGTCGTCCTCGACCTCCCCCGAGCCCACCGGCCGAGCCCCTGCCTCCCCCTGTGAGGCTTCCCTCTCACCCCCTCTCTTCCCCCTCCCCCGTCGGCGACGGTTCCGGCCTCCGCGCCGCACCGACGCCCCCCTCCGGCTCCCTCCCGCTCGTCGCCGTGGCCCCCGACCGGCCCCGTCGCCGGCTCGGCCCCCCCGCGGCTGCGCACCGACGCGCCACACCCCCCCCCCCGATCCCTCTCCTTCCTCCCCCCTGCCGGATCCGGCCGCCGTGGCCCCGAACGGCCCGGCCACCGCGTGGCTCCCTCTTCCCCCTTCCTCCCCTCCGACGGCGACCCCCTCGCCGGCGCCCTAGCGGCGCCCCCGAGCCCCTCACTTCCCCCCCCCCCGTTCGGCGCCTCGCCGCCCCCCCCCCCCCGACCGAGGCCTCGATCCCCCCCCCCCGCGCACGACGCTCGGCCCCGGCCCGAGCCCCCACCCCGTTCGCCCTCCCCGACTCGCCGGCGTCGCTCGCCGCCGGCGGCCGCGTCGTGGCCTCGGCCGCGCCGGCCCTGTGCCTCGGGCGCCCCCGATCCGCCCCTGGGTCGCGCCCCGACCGGCCCTGGTTCGTGCCCGATTCGGGCAACGCCCGCGTCGCCCGCACCCACCGCCCGTTTGGCCTCAGGCCACTGACGTGGGGGCCCCCACCCCACCCCCAAATTAAAAAAAAAACAAAAACAAAGAACGTTTTAAATAAAAACAGAAGCTAAAATGGAAATAGAAATGAATTAAATTAATTAGCTAAATAATTAATTAATTAATTAATTAAGCAATTAATTAATCTAGTTAATTCCGGATTAATTAACCCTAATCATTAGTTAAACTAATTGGGTAATTAATTAAACTAATTAATTCTGAATTAATTAACACTAATCATTAATTAACTTAATTAACTAAGGTTAGTTAAACTTTGATTAGGTTAATAAGTTAATAGTGAATGACATGCGGGACCCACCTGTCCGGGTTGACTTAGTCAACCCTGTTGACTGATGATGTCAGCATGACATCATGCTGATGTCATAAATGCAATTTCGAAATTAATTAAATAATTAATTAAATTCCTGAAATTAATAAAATCTTTTAAAAATCATATCTTTTAATCCGTAATCCGGATTAAAATATTTTCAACATGAAAGTTGCTCAGAACGACGAGACGATTCCGGATACGCAGTCCGTTCGTCCACCACACCCCCCTAACCTATCGAACCCGCAACTTTCCCCCTCCGGCTCCTCTGCCCGAAAACACGAAACACCGGGAATACTTTCCCGGATGATTCCCCCTTGACCAGTACCACCTTATACCACGTTAGGGCACGCTTAGCATCGCTTCTTGACATGTCATGCATCGATATGCATCTGTTTACTTGGTATTCATTGTTTCTTCCCCCTCTTCTCTCCGGTAGACTACGAGACCGACGCTGCTGCTGCCCAGTTCGACTACGGAGTTGACGACCCCTCTCTCTTGCCAGAGCAACCAGGCAAGCCCCCCCCCTTGATCACCAGATATCGCCTATTCTCCTCTATACTGCTTGCATTAGAGTAGTGTAGCATGTTACTGCTTTCGTTAATCCTATTCTGATGCATAGCCTGACATTGTCGCTACATCTGTTGATACCTTACCTGCAATCCTAATTGCTTAGTATAGGATGCTAGTGTTTCATCATTGGCCCTACATTCTTGTCAGTCTGCCTTGCTATACCACGGGCCGTGATCACTTGGGAGGTGATCACGGGTATATACTATACATACATACATACTACACAGATGGCGACTAAAGTCGGGTCAGCTCGAAGAGTACCCGCGAGTGATTCACGGATTGGGGGCTGAAAGGACCTTTGTCCCGACGGCCCTCTGTGTGGATCTTTGTGGCGGAGCGACAGGGCAGGTTGAGACCGCCTAGGAGAGAGGTGGGCCTGGCCCTGTTCGGCGTTCGCGGACACTTAACACGCTTAACGAGATCTTGGTATTTGATCTGAGTCTGGCTACGAGCCTATACGCACTAACCATCTACGTGGGAGTAGTTATGGGTATCCCGACGTCGTGGTATCAGCCGAAGCACTTCAGACGTCAGCGACGGAGCGGCGCGCGCCGAATTGGACTGGAACGCCACTAGGCTAGGTCTGCTTTCGGCCGCCCACGCAACGTGCAGGTGTGCTCAGGGCGATGGGCCCAGACCCCTGCGCGCTTAGGTTTAGACCGGCGTGCTGGCCTCTCTGTTGTGCCTAGGTGGGGCTGCGACGTGTTGATCTTCCGCGGCCGGGCATGACCCAGGAAAGTGTGTCCGGCCAAATGGGATCGAGCGTGTTGGGCTATGTGGTGCACCCCTGCAGGGAAGTTAATCTATTCGAATAGCCGTGATCTTCGGTAACAGGACGACTTGGAGTTGTACCTTGACCTTATGACAACTAGAACCGGACACTTAATAAAACACACCCTTCCCAGTGCCAGATACAACCGGTGGTCGCCCTACCTCAGGGATATGAGGAGGGGATCGCCGGGTAGGATTATGCTATGAGATGTTACTTGGAGATGCTACTTGGAGGACGTCGACCTACCCTCTTCTGCCTGTTGCAAGACGAAGGTGACCAGAAGCGTAGTCTTCGATAAGACTAGCTATCCCCCTCTTATTCTGGCATTCTGCAGTTCAGTCCACTAATATGGCCTCCTTACACATATACCCATGCATATGTAGTGTAGTTCCTTGCTTGCGAGTACTTTGGATGAGTACTCACGGTTGCTTTCTCCCCCCTTTTTTCCCCTTTCCTTTCTTTCTGGTTGTCGCAACCAGATGCTGGAGTCCAGGAGCCAGACGCCACCGTCGACGACGACCCCTACTACACTGGAGGTGCCTACTACTACGTGCTGCCCGCTGATGACGACCTGGAGTAGTTTAGGAGGATCCCAGGCAGGAGGCCTGCGCCTCTTTCGATCTGTATCCCAGTTTGTGCTAGCCTTCTTAAGGCAAACTTGTTTAACTTATGTCTGTACTCAGATATTGTTGCTTCCGCTGACTCGTCTATGATCGAGCACTTGTATTCGAGCCCTTGAGGCCCCTGGCTTGTATTATGATGCTTGTATGACTTATTTTATTTGTAGAGTTGTGTTGTGATATCTTCCCGTGAGTCCCTGATCTTGATCGTACACATTTGCGTGCATGATTAGTGTACGATTGAATCGGGGGCGTCACAAGTTGGTATCAGAGCCGACTGCCTGTAGGAATCCCCCTTCCACACTCCTTGGCCGAAGTCGAGTCTAGACATTACAAAAACTTTTACTAACTTGGCTGTGTGCCTTACGGGCCCACGTCGCCATCGGGTGGTACTAGGATCTTTTACTCCTCGACCTTTACTCTGGGACTCTGAACTCTTTTCTACTCGGGTTAAACGAATTTACTAACTCTAACATTAGGATCCCGTTACCACGTTCACCCCGAAGTTGGATAAGACATAGTTATTCTGTAGGATAGCATTTTGAATAATGCCCGTGTTGTCATTTGACTCCATTGAAACATCTTTGTTTTCAGATGGAACCCACGAGGCAGGTCGTGCGCCACACTGCGGCCATTGGTGCCTCAGGATCACCTGCTGTGCTAGCTGATATGATGACCTATCTGGGTTATCGCTGGCACCCTGAGTACACCGTCTACGAGGAGTACCAGGACTTTAACCAGGAGCAGTACCGTGCCATCGTCCACCTCTACTCTCGGGAGTATGAGTCCACTACCGTGCTACACACCGCTCATGGTGTTGGAGTGACCATCGAGATGGCAGTCCACGATGCGGCTCATGCTGCTCTGACACGTCTTCGTGGAGAGTATCAGGCATTGGACACTTCCCCTTTCAGGCACATTCCTATCGCATCTGACGTTGGTGCGGAGGGATACTACACTGCCGCCTACTCCACCGTCACCCGAGAGCCTTTCCACCACCAGCGCCTGGTTCTGCATGCTGATGGGCTGGACCGAGCTAACAGAGCTCTTCGCCACGAGTTATACACCACTCGTCAGCACCTTTACAGGGCTCTGACGCGGTTGCACCCCTTTGTCCGGTCTGGACAGCTGTCGCGTTCTGCGATCTACCCAGCCAGGACCGTGATGCCCCACGGTGTCGGATGGCCAGAGGTGGGAGGCTACTCTCCCACACTTGGTCCTCTTCTGCCACCTGAGCGTCGGGTTCTACACCAGAGTATCCGCGGCCCCCAGGCCACTGACGTGGAGGACTATCCGTTGCCTCACTACCAGCTGTCAGGTTACAGCTACCTTCACAGTACCTCCTGGGACTGATGTAGTCTTGTTCATTAGTCTTAGATGCACTCGCGAGCCTGCGTGCCGCCTATGATGACTTAATCTATGTACTGAACTCTGGGTACTGAACTCTATGTCCGACCCCTTTTGTAAGTTATGCCGACTATCTATGTGATATCTGTCGTGCTCCTTTCATTTTGCATGTTTCATCATGAATGACTCTTGTCTATGCCAATTCTCAATACTGAACTACCCCTGTTATATATTAGCAGGATGGTTAGACCAGCTGGTCGTGGTCGTGGTGGCAACTTCCCACCACCGCCTGAGTACATGGCTGGTATGATCCAACAGCTTGAGATGAATCGCCAGTTCATGGAAAACATGATGGCTCAGTTTCCTCGCCCCAATATGAACCAGCATCCAAACACAACAACTCTGCAGGATTTCATACGCCTCAACCCAAGTGTGTACCGCAGCTCAACCCAGCCGCTGGATGCTGATGACTGGCTCCGTGACATCACCTATGAGATGGAGTCTGCTGATGTAGCCCCTGCCAGCTATGTCACTTTTGCTTCCTTCTTCCTGAAGGGACCTGCAGCTCAATGGTGGGACAGCCATAGGCGTACTCTGCCAGTTGGGACAATCATCTCCTGGCCAGATTTTCAGGCTGCCTTCCGTGCCCGCTTCATTCCTCAGGGAATCATGGACAGGAAGAAGCGTGAGTTTCGCAACCTCACCCAAGGCAACAAGACTGTTGAAGCTTATCAGCGGGAGTTTCTGGACTTATCCCGCTATGCTGAAGAAGACATTGCAACTGATGCTCGCAGACAGGAGAAGTTCCGTGAAGGCCTTCAAGCTGACATCAAGCTCACACTTCTAGTGCATGACTTTGCCGATTTCGCCACCTTGGTGAACAAGGCCATCAATGTCGAGACTGGTCTGCAAGAACACCAGAGCTCTCAAAGGCGCAACCGTGACACGGGCTCATCTTCGGGCCCGCCCTCGCAGAAGCGTAAGATATGGATCCCGAACAGCATGTACCGTCCAAATGCACCAGCCCCAAGGCAGTCTTATGCTGCACCTCGTCTGCCGGCTGCTCCAACTAGGCAGCCGAGACTTCCAGCTCCACCACCCCAAGCTCCTGTTCCTACCCCCGAGAATGGGTTGTGCTTCAGGTGCGGACAACCAGGGCACCGTGCTAGGGAATGCAACCAGAGACAGAATCAACTGGCCCTTCCAGCAACTGGCCGTGGGAACAACCAGGCCCGCAACAACATTGCCAAGTCTTATGGCCGTGTTCATGCCAACCACATTGATCTGAATGAAGCTCAAGACCAGCCTGCTACTGTGATGGGTACACTCCTCGTAAATTCAGTACCAGCATCTGTTTTATTCGATACAGGTGCATCGCATTCATTCATGTCAGAAGATTTTGCATGCTTGCACGACATTAAATGTGAGGACATGAATGCTTCACTATTAGTGCACACCCCTGCGGGCCAATGTCGAACCTCCATGATTTGCAACGACGTCCCTGTAGAAATCGAAGGACTGGAATTCCTTGTCTCTCCCATCGTACTGAAGTCCTGTAGCATTGATCTCATTCTGGGAATGGATTGGTTAAAGGCGCATACTGCTTCTATCGTTTGCGCCACCAAGACCGTCCATCTGCTACACCCTTCTGATGAAATAATTAGCTACGATGCTCATCTGGTTCGGAATGCCGAGGCCAGACTTTATGCCTTAAACGCATTGAACGCTACACCGCTTGAGGGCATTGAAAACATTCCCGTCGTGCGTGAATTCCTAGACGTCTTTCCTGAAGAACTCCCAGGGATTCCCCCTGCTAGAGCTGTCGAATTCGTCATCGACTTGAAACCAGGCACCACTCCTATAGCCAAGCGACCCTACAAGATGCCGCCGCATGAACTCCTTGAGCTTAAGGAGGAAATCGATAATTCTCTTCGAAGTGGTTTCATTCGCCCAAGTTGCTCTCCTTGGGGAGCACCTTCTCTCTTTGTCAAGAAGAAAGATGGGACAAACCGATTGGTCCAAGACTACCGTCCTATAAATCAAGCTACCATTCAGAATAAGTATCCTCTTCCTCGGATCAATGATCTGTATGATCAATTGGCTGGATCATCAGTGTTCTCTAAACTCGACTTGAGATTGGGTTACCACCAGATCCGTGTTCGTGAGGAAGATATCCCCAAGACCGCATTCGTGACTCGTTATGGTTCATACGAGTACACCGTCATGTCTTTCGGCTTAACCAATGCTCCAGCCACCTTCTCTCGCCTGATGAACTATATATTCATGGATTACCTCGACAAGTTCGTCGTGGTTTATCTGGATGATATTCTGGTATTTTCCAAGAACGAAGAGGAACATGCTGAACATCTTCGCCTCGTGCTGGAAAAGCTACGAGAGCATCAACTTTATGCCAAGTTCTCCAAATGTGAATTCTGGCTTCCCGAAGTAACCTATCTTGGGCATGTCATCTCTAAGGATGGTATTGCCGTCAACCCTGAACGAGTTCAGGCTATTCTCGATTGGACTCCTCCGAAGAACGTTAAGCAAGTCAGAAGTTTTCTCGGTCTCGCCAGCTACTGCCGTCGATTCGTCGAGAACTTCTCCAAGATTGCCAGGCCTCTGACTAACCTATTGCATAAGGGCGTCAAGTTCCAGTGGACAGACAAATGTCAGGAAAGCTTCCAGGCACTCAAAGACAAGTTGACTTCTGCCCCAGTACTAGCTCCACCTGATACAAAGAAGGACTTCGTCATTTACTGCGACGCTTCCCGTCAAGGATTAGGCTGTGTCCTAATGCAAGAGCGCAAAGTGGTTGCTTATGCCTCTCGGCAATTGCGCCCTCACGAAGAGAACTACCCAGTTCACGACCTCGAACTTGCTGCTGTCATTCATGCACTAAAACAGTGGCGACATTACCTACTCGGTAATCGTTGCGAGATCTTCACTGACCACCAAAGTCTGAAGTATCTGTTTACTCAGCCAGACCTGAACCTCCGTCAGCAGAGATGGATGGAGACTGTTGCAGACTTTGATTTGGGTATTTCCTATACACCAGGCAAGGCTAATGTAATGGCTGATGCCTTGAGCCGCAAGTCTTACTGCAACCACCTCCAGGTTCACAAAGTTCAGCCCTCACTTGTTGAAGAATTCAGAAAACTGAACCTCCATATTGTGCCTCCGGGTGCACTCGCTCCCCCTCCTCCGGAGTTCCGCAAGATGAATCTCCGTGTTGTTCCCCAGGGTTCCCTCTATACCCTGGCTGTTGAACCCGATCTCGTGGGCACCATAAAGACAATGCAGGGGTTTGACTCTGAAGTCTACAAGATTAAGCAAGACATCAAAGAAGGAAGTCCCTCATCCTTCACTATTGCTGATGATGGCGCCTTGTACTTCAAAGGCCGCCTAGTGGTGCCGTGTAAGGAGGAAAACCTGAATATGACCCAGGAGGTTATGAAAGAAGCTCATGATACGCCTCTATGTATTCATCCTGGTAGTACAAAGATGTACCAAGACATCCGCCAGAGATTCTGGTGGTCTAACATGAAGCAAGACATTGCTCGTTATGTTGCTGAATGTGACGTTTGCCGTCGTATCAAAGCAGAACATCAAAGGCCTGCTGGAACTCTGCAACCTATATCTATTCCGGAATGGAAATGGGACCATGTCGAGATGGACTTCGTTACTGGATTCCCCAAATCGCAGAAAGGCAATGATGCTATTCTTGTCGTCATTGACCGACTTTCTAAAGTTGCACATTTTCTGGCTGTCAAGGAAACGATCACTGCTAGTCAGCTGGCAAACCTCTACATGACCAGAATTGTCTCGCTTCACGGTATTCCATTGGTTATCAGTTCGGACCGTGGCAGTTTATTCACTTCAAGATTCTGGGCAAGTTTCCAAGAAGCTATGGGCACTCATCTGTCTTTCAGCACTGCTTTTCATCCTCAGTCACAAGGGCAAGTTGAACGTGTCAACCAAGTTCTCGAGGACATGCTTCGAGCTTGTGTTATTTCCTTCGGCAAGAAATGGGAGGAATCTCTTCCGTATGCTGAGTTCTCTTATAATAATAGCTATCAAGCTAGTCTGAAGATGGCCCCCTTCGAAGTGTTATATGGACGAAAGTGTCGAACCCCTCTGAACTGGTCAGAAACTGGGGAACGTCCACTCTTCGGTCCGGATATTATCCAACATGCCGAAGAACAAGTCCGCATTATTCGCGAGAATCTCAAGACTGCTCAGTCACGTCAGAAGAGTCAGTATGACCGTCATCATAAGGACATGGTCTATCAACCTGGCGAAAAGGCTTATCTTCGCGTTACACCAATGAAGGGTGCTCACCGCTTCGGGATCAAGGGCAAACTAGCTCCTCGCTATATTGGCCCTTTCACTATTCTGGAAAGGCGTGGAAAAGTGGCTTATCAGCTGGAGCTTCCGCCGAACCTTTCTCAGGTTCACGATGTGTTCCACGTGTCACAACTCCGACGCTGCTTCAAGGACCCAATCCGAGCAGTGGACCATGAAGTGCTCGAATTGCAACAGGACCTCTCCTATAAAGAGCATCCGGTCCGCATTCTCGACCAAGCTGAACGCCGCACACGTCAGAAGGCGATCAAGTTCCTCAAAGTCCAGTGGTCGAATCACTCTGAAGACGAAGCCACCTGGGAACGCGAGGATCGTCTACGAGATGAATATCCCGCACTCTTTCCTTCTACCTCCTAAATCTCGGGACGAGATTTCTTGTAGTGGAGGAGATTTGTAACACCCGGATGATTAAGCAACAGTGATCACCTCGGTTACTGTGGCTAACCTCACGTTGATTCGAACCCGGTCTACAAATAAATTCGAAACAAAACCAAAAAAAAAAGGGTTTCAAAAACTAAAACTAAAATGTTCGGGGGTTGTCTAAAATAGCAAACCTAATTATGGTGGGGTGCACAAAATTTTGTAAAATGTTTTGGCATTTTAATTAAACTAAAACAGAAAGCAGAAAAAGAAAAATAATAAAAGAAAAGAAAGGAAGAAGAAAAGGGGAGGGAACCTCCCCTGGCCCATCTGGGCCAGCCCTTCCCCCGGCCCAGCCAGCCCCCCCGAAGCCCCACCCCACCTGGCCCCTGGCCTGGCCCAACTCCCCCCCCCTGGGCCGGCCCAACCGGCGCCCCCACTTAACCCCCCCCCCCCGGCCGAACCCTAGCCGCCCCACCTCACTCGCCCCCCCCCGCCCCGATCCCCTTTCCCCTGCCCCCGCCCCGATCCAGATCGGGGGCGAGACCCCCGTCGCACCCCTCGTCGCCGGCGGCCCCCGCCGCCCCAACCGGTCGCCTCCACACCCCCTCCTCCCCTCCGTCGCCCCCACACGCGGGGCACCCGCCACCGCGGGGTCAACCCCGGCCTCCCCCGCCTCACCGGACGCCCTCCCCGACGCCGGCGCACGCCTCCCCGCCCTCCTCCTCGCCGGTCGTCCTCGACCTCCCCCGAGCCCACCGGCCGAGCCCCTGCCTCCCCCTGTGAGGCTTCCCTCTCACCCCCTCTCTTCCCCCTCCCCCGTCGGCGACGGTTCCGGCCTCCGCGCCGCACCGACGCCCCCCTCCGGCTCCCTCCCGCTCGTCGCCGTGGCCCCCGACCGGCCCCGTCGCCGGCTCGGCCCCCCCGCGGCTGCGCACCGACGCGCCACACCCCCCCCCCGATCCCTCTCCTTCCTCCCCCCTGCCGGATCCGGCCGCCGTGGCCCCGAACGGCCCGGCCACCGCGTGGCTCCCTCTTCCCCCTTCCTCCCCTCCGACGGCGACCCCCTCGCCGGCGCCCTAGCGGCGCCCCCGAGCCCCTCACTTCCCCCCCCCCCCGTTCGGCGCCTCGCCGCCCCCCCCCCCGACCGAGGCCTCGATCCCCCCCCCCCCGCGCACGACGCTCGGCCCCGGCCCGAGCCCCCACCCCGTTCGCCCTCCCCGACTCGCCGGCGTCGCTCGCCGCCGGCGGCCGCGTCGTGGCCTCGGCCGCGCCGGCCCTGTGCCTCGGGCGCCCCCGATCCGCCCCTGGGTCGCGCCCCGACCGGCCCTGGTTCGTGCCCGATTCGGGCAACGCCCGCGTCGCCCGCACCCACCGCCCGTTTGGCCTCAGGCCACTGACGTGGGGGCCCCCACCCCACCCCCAAATTAAAAAAAAAACAAAAACAAAGAACGTTTTAAATAAAAACAGAAGCTAAAATGGAAATAGAAATGAATTAAATTAATTAGCTAAATAATTAATTAATTAATTAATTAAGCAATTAATTAATCTAGTTAATTCCGGATTAATTAACCCTAATCATTAGTTAAACTAATTGGGTAATTAATTAAACTAATTAATTCTGAATTAATTAACACTAATCATTAATTAACTTAATTAACTAAGGTTAGTTAAACTTTGATTAGGTTAATAAGTTAATAGTGAATGACATGCGGGACCCACCTGTCCGGGTTGACTTAGTCAACCCTGTTGACTGATGATGTCAGCATGACATCATGCTGATGTCATAAATGCAATTTCGAAATTAATTAAATAATTAATTAAATTCCTGAAATTAATAAAATCTTTTAAAAATCATATCTTTTAATCCGTAATCCGGATTAAAATATTTTCAACATGAAAGTTGCTCAGAACGACGAGACGATTCCGGATACGCAGTCCGTTCGTCCACCACACCCCCCTAACCTATCGAACCCGCAACTTTCCCCCTCCGGCTCCTCTGCCCGAAAACACGAAACACCGGGAATACTTTCCCGGATGATTCCCCCTTGACCAGTACCACCTTATACCACGTTAGGGCACGCTTAGCATCGCTTCTTGACATGTCATGCATCGATATGCATCTGTTTACTTGGTATTCATTGTTTCTTCCCCCTCTTCTCTCCGGTAGACTACGAGACCGACGCTGCTGCTGCCCAGTTCGACTACGGAGTTGACGACCCCTCTCTCTTGCCAGAGCAACCAGGCAAGCCCCCCCCCTTGATCACCAGATATCGCCTATTCTCCTCTATACTGCTTGCATTAGAGTAGTGTAGCATGTTACTGCTTTCGTTAATCCTATTCTGATGCATAGCCTGACATTGTCGCTACATCTGTTGATACCTTACCTGCAATCCTAATTGCTTAGTATAGGATGCTAGTGTTTCATCATTGGCCCTACATTCTTGTCAGTCTGCCTTGCTATACCACGGGCCGTGATCACTTGGGAGGTGATCACGGGTATATACTATACATACATACATACTACACAGATGGCGACTAAAGTCGGGTCAGCTCGAAGAGTACCCGCGAGTGATTCACGGATTGGGGGCTGAAAGGACCTTTGTCCCGACGGCCCTCTGTGTGGATCTTTGTGGCGGAGCGACAGGGCAGGTTGAGACCGCCTAGGAGAGAGGTGGGCCTGGCCCTGTTCGGCGTTCGCGGACACTTAACACGCTTAACGAGATCTTGGTATTTGATCTGAGTCTGGCTACGAGCCTATACGCACTAACCATCTACGTGGGAGTAGTTATGGGTATCCCGACGTCGTGGTATCAGCCGAAGCACTTCAGACGTCAGCGACGGAGCGGCGCGCGCCGAATTGGACTGGAACGCCACTAGGCTAGGTCTGCTTTCGGCCGCCCACGCAACGTGCAGGTGTGCTCAGGGCGATGGGCCCAGACCCCTGCGCGCTTAGGTTTAGACCGGCGTGCTGGCCTCTCTGTTGTGCCTAGGTGGGGCTGCGACGTGTTGATCTTCCGCGGCCGGGCATGACCCAGGAAAGTGTGTCCGGCCAAATGGGATCGAGCGTGTTGGGCTATGTGGTGCACCCCTGCAGGGAAGTTAATCTATTCGAATAGCCGTGATCTTCGGTAACAGGACGACTTGGAGTTGTACCTTGACCTTATGACAACTAGAACCGGACACTTAATAAAACACACCCTTCCCAGTGCCAGATACAACCGGTGGTCGCCCTACCTCAGGGATATGAGGAGGGGATCGCCGGGTAGGATTATGCTATGAGATGTTACTTGGAGATGCTACTTGGAGGACGTCGACCTACCCTCTTCTGCCTGTTGCAAGACGAAGGTGACCAGAAGCGTAGTCTTCGATAAGACTAGCTATCCCCCTCTTATTCTGGCATTCTGCAGTTCAGTCCACTAATATGGCCTCCTTACACATATACCCATGCATATGTAGTGTAGTTCCTTGCTTGCGAGTACTTTGGATGAGTACTCACGGTTGCTTTCTCCCCCCTTTTTTCCCCTTTCCTTTCTTTCTGGTTGTCGCAACCAGATGCTGGAGTCCAGGAGCCAGACGCCACCGTCGACGACGACCCCTACTACACTGGAGGTGCCTACTACTACGTGCTGCCCGCTGATGACGACCTGGAGTAGTTTAGGAGGATCCCAGGCAGGAGGCCTGCGCCTCTTTCGATCTGTATCCCAGTTTGTGCTAGCCTTCTTAAGGCAAACTTGTTTAACTTATGTCTGTACTCAGATATTGTTGCTTCCGCTGACTCGTCTATGATCGAGCACTTGTATTCGAGCCCTCGAGGCCCCTGGCTTGTATTATGATGCTTGTATGACTTATTTTATTTGTAGAGTTGTGTTGTGATATCTTCCCGTGAGTCCCTGATCTTGATCGTACACATTTGCGTGCATGATTAGTGTACGATTGAATCGGGGGCGTCACATCGGGGATGAAGGTTTGTACCAGTAGCTTTGTGTTTAATCTCTCTCTCTCTCTCTCTCGTGATCTATATGATGGGCTTTGTTAATATAGTCGGATCATATGATGTTTCCCCCCTCTATACTCCCGTTGTGATGAATTGAATCTTTACCCTTTGAAGTTTTGTCTTGTCGGATTGAATATTCAGAGATGAGAACACATGATATATGTCTTGCGGTATGAATACTTGAGGAGACAATTGGGGTATCTTATTGATTCACTTGATATATGTTATGGCATTCAACTCGCGGATTCCCGCGGTGATATTGGGGTAATCTACGCATAGGGTTTGATGCATGTTTTTCTGCGACGGAACTTCGGGGTCTCTTTATAGTTCTTTGTGTGGATTGAGTATTATGAATATCAATATGCTTTGGTTTTATTCTAGTACGAACTCTAGGATAGATCGAACGGAAACAATAGCTTTGTGTTATTTTAGTACAAACAATTGAATAGATCGATCGGAAAGAATAGCTTTGAGGTGGCTTCGCACCCTACAAACAATTCATACCTTTTGTTCTCCGCTAATAGGAACTCGGAGTGATTCATTGTTGTACTTTGAGGGATAATCATATGATCCAACTATGTTAGCACTGTTGGGAGATTGCACTAGCGAAAGTACGGACCCTAGGCCTTGTTTTTAAGCATTGAAACACCATTTTTGTGCCCGTTTACTATTTGCTACCTTGCTGTTTTTATTTATTCATATTATAAAAATATATTTGTACCATCCATATTACACTTTTATTACCATCTCTTCGCCGTACTAGTGCACCTATACAACTTGCCATTGTATTGGGTGTGTTGGGGACACGAGAGATTTCTTGTATTTGGTTGCAGGGTCATTTGAGGGAGACCATCTTCATCCTACACTCTCACGGATTGATAAACCTAAGGTAATCCACTTGAGGGAAAATTTCTACTGTCCTACAAAACTCTACGCTTGGAGGCCCAACACGTGTCTACAAAAATAAAGTTGCATAGTAGACATCAAGCTCTTTTCTGGCGACGTTGCCGGGGAGGTGAGTGCTTGAAGGTATATCTTTAGATCTTGCAACTGAATCTTTTAGTTTCTTGTTTATCACTAGTTTGGACTATAAAAGAAAACTACAAACATAATGGAATTTAGGTTGCATAATATTATTATTCATCTTTATAATGTCTTTCGTGAAAATGATGGAAAGGAAAATAGTGCTCAATTGATAGAAGAATAATTCTATAAAATGTTTGGCACAAAATATTTGAATGATGAGCATGATTGCAATGTTGTTAGTATGAATTCTTTGAATATCCATGATGCTAATGATATGCAAAGCCATAAGCTTGGGGATGGTATATTTGATGGCGATGATATTTTTAGTCCCCCAAGATTTGATGTGCAAATTTGTTATAATGATTGCATGTCTCCTATTTATGATGATTATATTGATGAAGGTGGATTTGGAGAGGTCATGACTTTATTTAATGATGAATCCACTATTTTGGAAGAGGTTTGAATTGACTATGATAACAAAGTTGCTATCTATGATGATTATGGTGATGACATGTATGATATATTGAATAGTGATAACCATGAAACGTGTCATCATGATTTTAATTTTCGATCACATCATAGTTATTTTGTTGAGTTTGCTCCCACTACTATGAATGACAATAAATTTGCTTATGTGGAGAGTAAGAAAATTTCTATGCTTATGCATAATGAAAAGAGTCCTTTATGTGATAGTTATATTGTTGAATTCATTCATGATGCTGCTGAAAATTATTATCACAGAGGAACATATGCTTCTACATATTGCAATAATATCAAGTTTTCTCTCTATGTGTTGAAAGTTTTGAAGTTCTGCTTGTTCTGCCTTCCATTGCTAGTTGATTCTTGTTCCCATAAGTTGTTTGCTCACAAAATCCCTATGCATAGGAAGTGGGTTAGACATAAATGTGCTAGTCATATGCTTCATGATGCTCCCTTTGTGTTTCAATTCTTTACTTTCATGTGAGCATCATTGAAATCATTATGCCTAGCTTAACAGGCATTAAAGAAAAGCGCTTGTTGGGAGACAACCCAACACTTTTACCTACTGTTTTTATGTGTCCACGTGATTATGCTACTGTAGTAATCATGTTTTATAGCTTTTGTTTCAATAAAGTGCCAAGTAAGACCTTTGGGACGGCTTACGGTGATAGTTGATTTAATCTTGCTGAATAACAGAAACTTTTGCGCTCAGGAAAACAATTCTCATTTTTAACAGAAGCATGATAAAATGCTGATTCTTTTTTCAGAAGATTAATATACATATTGCTCAGGTTGTCCTAAATTTTCAGAATTTTTGGAGTAGCAGAAGTATGGTTGAGTACAGATTACTACAAACTGTTCTGTTTTTGACAGATTCTGTTTTCAATGCATAGTTTGCTTGTTTTCTAGTTTCTATGGCTTATATCGGTCGATATAAATTGTAGAAATTATATGCTAAAGTAGGCATTGTGTGGAAACAATTATGAATCTTTTCTTTGGCAGTACCAAAAGTGAAATGGTTTGCTCTTTATCATACTAACCTATCTCACAAAGTTCAGTTAAGTTTTGTGTGATTGAAGTTTCAAGTTTTGGGTGAGATGTCGATATGAGGAGAATAAGGAGTGACAAGACCCTAAGCTTGGGGATGCCCAAGGCACCCCAAGGTAATATTCAAGGAAGATCCAATCAACTAAGCTTGGGGATGCCCCAGAAGGCATCCCCTCTTTCGTCTCCAACATTATCGGTAACCTCACTTGGTGCTATGTTTTCATTCGTCAAAAGATATGTATTTTGCTTGGAGCGTCAATTTATTTTGATAGGATTTGCTTGCTGTTATTTATAATAATGTTTTGCATCTTTTATTTCAATAAAAGTGGCAATGATAGCCTTTGACATGCTTATTTTGCAAGTATACATGTTGCTGTTTGAAAACAGAAAGTTTACCGCTGTTGCAAAAATTCCCTAGAAAAGTCAGAATGTGATAAAATGTTGAAATTTTATGAAAAATGAGCTCTGATAAATTTTCTACAGTGTGGTAAATTATCATAATTTTTGGAGTTGAACAAGTATTGATACTCTTGCATTCTTTACAGACTGTACTGTTTTGGCAGATTGCTGTTATGTTTGCATTGTTTGCATATGTTTGCTTGTTTAATGATTCTATTTGCGGATAGGAGTATTAAATATGCAGTGGCATTTAGTATGCAATGTTGAATAATAATTTTAGTGATTTTCTACAGTATAGAGTTATAAGGTTTTTGCATTGGTTTATACTGACTTATCTCATGAGTTCTTGTTGAGTTTTGTGTGGATGAAGTTTTTGAGATTTACGAAAACCACAATATGAGAGGAATTAAGGAGACACGAAAGCTCAAGCTTGGGGATGCCTAAGGCATCCGAAGATAATATTTCAAGAAGTCTCAAGCATCTAAGCTTGGGGATGCCCCGGTAGGCATCCCACCTTTCTTCTTCAACAATTATCGGTTAGTATCGGTTGAGCCTTAGTTTTTGCTTCTTCACATGATGTGTGCTATCCTTGGATTGTCATTTTATTTTGTTTTGCTTGCTGTTTTAATAAAATACTTAGATCTGAAAGTTTTTAAATAAAATAGAGTCCTCAAATAGTTGCCAGCGAGGCTAGGTAAGCAACATTCACATTCTGTCAACAAAGCTCTTTTCTATGTCATTTATTCTTGTGCTTCACTTATATCCTATGAGTAAATTGTTGAATAAATTGAATATCATGAAGTTCAAATCATATCATGCCTAGTGGTAGCTTCACATTGGGTTTAGAAAATAAAATCTTTTGAGGTTTCATAATCACAATATTGGTCATACAAGCAATTCACGAATAATTAGTATAAGGAAGAGAACTTTCACATATAAATACACTATCATGGAAATCTTTTGTGATTGTGAGCCCCCATCAAAATATTATATGCCAAAATTGTTGACGTTCGACAAGGAAGACAACATAATGATTTATGTTTGTTCATATTCACATGGAAGTTATATTGTCATAGATCCTTCAACATGTGGTGCTTGCCCCCCATCTTTCCTAGCCAAAAATTCTGCACCAACTAGAGATACTACTTGTGCATCCAAAAACCCTTAAACCCAAATCTTATTTTCAAGAGTCCACCATACCTACCTAAGGATTGAGCAAGATCCTTCAAGTAAGTTGTCATCCGTGCAATAAGGCAATAAAAATTGCTTCTAGAAGTGTTAGATCATTTAGTGTAAGAGAAAATTGAGCTTTGTACGAACTTGTGATGGCAAAGTAATAAAAGCGATGGACTGCATAATAAAGGTTGCTATCATAATGGGCAGTATAATGTGACGTTCTTTTGCACTAAGGGGTTGAGCATACAAAAAAATAAGCGCATGGCAACCTCTGCTGCCCTCTGCGAAGGGCCTATCTTTTACTTTTCAGTATTTACATTTATGCAAAGAGTCAAAGTTTTTCTCTCTATTCCTTTTTATTTTTCTCTTTTGGCAAGCATCATGTGGTGAGGAAAGATCTAGGCACATATGTCCAGTTGAATATGGGTAGCATGAGTTATTATTGTTGACATCACCCTTGAGGTGAATACGTTGGGAGGCAAGACAATAAGCACCTATCTTTCTATGTGTCCGGTTGAAACGTTTTGCTCATGTGTACAAGGTGAGTGTTAGCAATCATACAAGACCATATGATGGTTGAGTATGTGGAGCTCTTGCTTAAACTCTATTGAATAAGTTGAATTGCAATTGCTCGGTGACTAAGAACATAGGTTGTTGAGTTTCAAGAGAATTCATTGTTTGAACCTTAACATGTGAATTGGTTGCTACTATAACATGAGAAGTTTCATAAGAAAGAATTGCTGTTATGATGCTAGGAAAAGTGAATGAAATTATCATTTATCAAACTTATGCACTTTGCTAGCATTCACACTTCATAAATTATTTCTTTTATCATTTACGTACTCGAGGACGAGTACGAATTAAGCTTGGGGATGCTGATACGTCTCCAACATATCTATAATTTATGAAGTATTCATGCTGTTATTTTATCATTCACCGGTGTTTTACAATCATTTTTATAGCAACTTTATATCATTTTTTGGGACTAACCTATTGACCCAGTGCCCAGAGCCAGTTGTTGTTTTTTTGCTTGTTTTTTACATCGCAGGAAATCAATATCAAACAGAGTCCAAACACCGTGAAACTTTTTGGAGATTTTTTTGGACCAGAAGGAACCCAATGGGCCAGAGCTGCACTTCGGGGTGCCCCGAGAGGGGCACAACCCACCAGTGTGCGCCAGGGCCCCCTGGTGGGCCCAGGTGGGTTGTTCCCACCTCGGTGGCCTCCCGCACCCCTTCTTTTCACTATAAATTCCCAAATATTCCGAAACCCTTCAGGGATAAACTAGATCAGAAGTTCCGCCGCCGTAGGGCTCCGTATCCACCAAAAACAAATCTAGACCCATTCTAGCACCCTGCCGGAGGGGGAATCATCTCCGGTGGCCATCTTCATCATCCTGGCGGCGACCACGATGTGGAGGAGTAGTCCACCCTCGGGGATGAGGGTTTGTACCAGTAGCTATGTGTTTAATATCTCTCTCGTGATCTATATCATGGGCTTTGTTAATATAGTCGGATCATATAATGTTTCTCCCCTCTAGACTCTCGTTGTGATGAATTGAATCTTTAACCTTTGAAGTTTTGTCTTGTCGGATTGAATATTCAGAGATGAGAACACATGATATATGTCTTGTGGTATGAATACTTGAGGTGACAATTGGGGTATCTTATTGATTCACTAGATATATGTTATGGCATTCAACTCGCGGATTCCCGCGGTGATACTGGGGTAATCTATGCATAGGGGTTGCTGCATGTTTTTCTCTGATGGAAACTTTGGGGTCTCTTTATAGTTCTTTGTGTCGATTGAGTATTATAGATATGAATATGCTTTGGTGTTATTCTAGTACAAACTCTAGGATAGATCGAACGGAAACAATAGCTTTGTGTTCTTTTAGTACGAACTCTTGAATAGATCAATCGGAAAGAATAGCTTTGAGGTGGCTTCGCACCCTACAAACAATTCCTACCTTTTGTTCTCCGCTAATAGGAACTTGGTAGTGATTCTTTGCTGTACTTTGACGAATAATCATATGATCCAACTATGTTAGCACTGTTGGGAGATTGCACTAGGGAACGTACGGACCCTAGGCCTTGTTTTTGAGAATTGAAACACCGTTTTTATGCCCATTTACTATTTGCTACCTTGCTGTTTTTATTTATTCCAATTATAAAAATATATTTCTACCATCCATATTACACTTGTATTACCATCTCTTCGCCGAACTAGTGCACCTATACAATTTGCCATTGTATTGGGTGTGTTTGTGGGAGACCATCTTCATACTACACCTCTCCCGGATTGATGAACCTTAGGTCATCCACTTGAGGGAAAATTGTACTGTCCTACAAAACTCTGCGCTTGGAGGCCCAACACGTGTCTACAAGAATAAAGTTGCGTAGTAGACATCATCAGTACATGCCTTCATCCACATGATTGTGCAGTGTGCTTTGAGATGCTGTGCTACTTGTATTGGTACTGTTTTAAATAAATGTTGAGTTGAAGCTATTGTATTGTTGTCTTTTCCCATTAAGTAATGAACAATAATGGGACCAACCTAGACATGATGCTTGTTGCTTTGTTACAACAAACTCTGCATCACCCCCTTTATAAGTAGATGGAAGCACATGCTTTTGTTGCCCCCACTCTACCCTGGAACTGTTTATGCTTTTTCTTAATCTAATGTTGCTGGTAAAATTAAGCAATGCCACTCTTAGAATTAACTATTGAATCTTAGTTCAAAACTGCAACACTTGTTAGGGATTGGCGGGATTACCATTTTTGTGGCCGCATGTTTCATCCTCCTTTATTGGCCAGTAATTGATTTCTTTTTTGCCTCTGTTAAACCAGGGATATCTATTCAACTTGTTCCTATTGCGACATTTTGCTTAGCTACGCAAAACACTTATGTTTTAAGAGTGTTTTGTGCGGTTCAACTTGAATGCCACACCGGCGACTTTGCATAATTTTGGTGGAACGGCACAAAAGGAGATCGGATTTTCATATATGTGGTGGGATATGTTTCCAGTCCTCCTCGCGAGCTGTTTCAAATCTTGGTCAAGAAAGGTCAGTACCGACTTTCAACCACATGATGCTGCAGTGTGCTTTGAGATGTTGTGCTACTTGTATTGGTACTATTTTGGATAAATGTTGAATTGAAGCTATTGAACTGTTGTCTTTTACCATTAAGTGAAGAAAAATTGTTCCAACCCAGACATGATGCTTGTTTCTTTGTTACAACAAAACTCTGCATCGTCCCCTTTATAAGTAGATGGAAGCACATTCTATTGTTGCGCCCACTCTCCCCTGGTACTTTTTATGCTTTTTGTTAATCTAATGCCGCTGGTAAAATTAAGCAATGCCACTCTCAGAATTAACAATTGAATCTTAGTTCAAAACTCCAACACTTGTTAGGGATTGGCGGGATTACCATTTTTGTGGCCGCATGTTTCATCCTCCATTATTGGCCAGTAATTGATTCCTTTTTGCCTCTGTTAAAACAGGGATATCTATTCAACTTGTTGCTATTGCGACATTTTATTTCGCATAATTTTGGTGGAACTGCACAAAAGGAGACCGGATTTCCATATATGTGTTGAGATCTCTTTTAGGTCTTCCTCACGAGTTGTTTCAAATCTTGGTCTTGAAAGGTCAGTACCGACTTTCAGTACCGACTTTCCTGAGAATTAACTAATGAATCTTAGGTCAAAATTGCAACACTTGTTAGGGATCGGCGGGAGTACCATTTCTGTTAGGGATCGGCCGCAGTACATGTTTAAGAAATGTATATATTGTTCAGATAATGTCTATGTTATTATATATTTGTTACATTGTTTTACAAATGGTACTATCCTGCTTTGTAGTTCTTTCTACATGTTTAACCAAGGTCTTGTTAAGATAATGTCTCTGTTAAAATGAATCAGTCACATCGTTTTAGGAATGGTACTTTCCTGCTATGTCGTTCTTTATACATGTTAAAACAAGGCATTGTTACGATAATGTCTCAGTTAATATGAATCAATCACACTGATTGAGAATTGCTACTCTGCTGCTTTGTTTCCCATTAAGATAAGGTAGATCAGTAGATGTTTTTCTTCTAGGAGTACAAGTCATCAACCATTATTTCTCAATAATTGTTGCCTTATACCATTTGTTTCTTACAGGGATATCAAAATTAAAGTTTGGTTTTATTCTGACTTTGATTTTAGTTGAACTGCACAAAAGGAGCCATTGTGTCTAAGGCAAACTGCTGCATTAATGGGTCCAGTTGTTCTTACTACTTTGCAGAAAGATGCAGTCACTGCTTGCGCTACATTATAGAAGGAATGATCGAGAAGCTTTTCAGAGTATTAGTAGACGCTGGTGAGATGACTAGTCTGCAGAGAGCATAGGCAACTCTACAGCAGGTGGAGTGCACTTGCCAAAAAGTGCCCAAAGAAGTACAAGAAGCCAGGACATGACTCCAAGTCTGTCAATGTCATTCTAAGCAACAATGATGGGGCATCTGGGTATGGTAATCTGTTTACCGTACTTTCAGTTTGTTAGTCCACCGATTGGTGGGTTGACACAGGGGCCAATATTCATGTGTGTGCTGACGTGTCTTTGTTTTCTTGCAACATATAAATACGAAATCCACAGGGTTTCTCGGCTTGATTTTAGTGGAACTGCACAAAATGTTCAGATGGTTCATGTCCTCCATAATACTTCCTCATGCAAAATACATCGAATGGTTCTCTAATCATTCATTGTCACCTTGAGCCACTGGACTATCAGGTGACAAACTGATGACAAACCCTGCTTGTTCCACAATCATAGGCATTGCATATTTTGAATGGGAAAAGCCTGTCAAAGTTTAATCATTGATGTTAGAAAGAAGACATTAGTTTAATATTGGAATTGGAAAACCTTGTCAAAATTTTCTCATTGATGTTACCCAGAAGACATGCATTTGATATTTTTGAGTGGGACGCCCTTTGCTGTGAGCAACGTAGATCGTTTTTTCCTATTCCTGTCTTCATTTCAGAAATATTTACTCTGCGGAGATGCATAGTCACATGAATGTTGACTTATGGAAGGTATTTTAAGAGTTTGTTCTGAATGTTGTCTATGTAATGCCAGGCCTTGTGAGTTTGATTGCAGAGTTGAGCTTGGAATGCTGTGGCATGCGGCATCACGAGCTATTCACCGTGCCTCCTGAGAATAATGCTTCATACTGATTTGCATGTTATGAAGATCATCCTCTTATGTTGTTTTTGTGCTCAAGAAGTTCATTGTCTTATGTTTCATTCATAGCCTATACAACAACTCGGGTAGGTTAGAGGTGAAACCATATGATCTTTCGACCATCATCTTAGGCTGTGATTGGATTGTCGTTTTCCAACCAAAACCGCTTGTAAAACCGACGCTTGTAAATAAAAGCAGATGGTCTCGGGCGAAGCGCATGGTTGGTCTATTTCGACTAGTAAAATATACACTGGTCTCTCAAATTACACGCGTAACATGCCGGTTTTCGTTACAGACATCGGGCCCTCCGTTTCATTACACCTGTATTTTACGCGTTGTTTCCGATGAGGAGTAAATTACACTTGTATCTTAATACAGGTGTGAAATAAACCAGAGCTCCCAAGCGCGACCTTACCGTTTCATGCCGTCTCAGTCTCTCGAAGGTGCTCATAGGTGTCCGATGATCCTGGCTTACTGAATGAGCAGCGTGCACTGTATCAGGACATCCGTAGGGCCCGCGAGGCCCTCTCCATCGTCCTTCGAGTTGTTGCGCTCTCTGTGGTGCTGAGCATTGTCAATATGGTCAACGAACATGAGGATTCAGGAGATGACAGTAGGGACCCACTAGGGCCATAGCCATACGTATGCAAGTTTCTCCTTATTATGTACAACTATAATTTTTTTGCTTCTTCTTGGTTTCTTGACATCACGGTCCCACACCATTGTCAACCTATGTAGTCAATAAACGAGAGAATTGCACAAGGAGCAGCCGACAGCTGGGACCAAGCAGCCCGAGCAGTATTTGTGTTTTTGAGGTGTGAGCACTACAGAGTTTTTCTTGGGTGATGTTTTCGTTGTTGTTCAGAGGGGAGCAGGGTATTACTTGGGCGGGCTATGGCCCGTCTAGCCCAGGCCAAATATCCAGCCCAGATATTAATTTTTTCAATCTGAAAATGGCTAGCCCAGCTATACTTTTTTTGAGGAATACCCAGACAAGGTCAGCTTCTTATTCTCCGCCCCGCTGGGCTACAAATCATTCCTAGGAGGGATGCATTAGGCTTAACAAGAAAATGGGCTTTAAGAAATAATAAATGGGATGTAATTATAAAAACTGGGCAGTAACTATAAAAAATGCAACCAACACGTAATTAGTTTATAAAATATTATTTTTGGATTTTGAAAATGTTAATTTCATTAATTGTTGCGCGCGCAATGTTTCGTTGGATTTTTACGTAATACAAATTTATATTGAAATTGTATTTAATCTGACTAGAAATTTCATAATAAAAATATTTTGGATCCCATCAAAATGTGGGAAATTTTATTGAATTCTGTTTTAAACGGTTGGTTGAAATTATTAACCATTGTCTTAGCTAGAAAATGGGTTGTAGTTTTAACAAACTGTAAATGGGTTGTAGTAAATTCCATTAGAATTCAAAAATGGGCTGTACATTCTTATAAATCGCAAATGGGCTATAAGTTCTCTGCCACACACTTGTGGGCCTACTAAGTTGACATGTCCCGTAGAAAAGTAAGTTGACGCGTATGCAAGGCTTTGTCAACTTATAGTCAACACACGATTCTAGCAGCAGTGGTCATTGGATGTCTATCGAACGGATGTCGTGCTTCTTCTTCAATCAGATATTCTAGCTTCAGCCGCCCAAAAAATGATTCCTCCCCCTAACATCTGGGGCGCACCGTTTCGGAGGCTGACCTGTGGGCCTACTAAGTTGACGCGTACCAAGGGCTTTGTCAACTTAGTCAATATAAACGATTCTAGCTGCAGTGACCGTACAATGTCCATCCAACGGCCGTCGTGCTTCTTCAACCACTGGTCTTCTGGCTCCAGCCGCCCAAAGCAGCGCCGGTCGTGCCACCTGCTACTGCCTCCCGTGGCCGGCTGTGCTGCCTCGGAGGCCTCACCGCCCCCTACTACACCCATAGCTTTCCAGGCCATCCCTCTACTCACCCACACCCCCTGTTATTCTGCGGCGATGACAGCCTCACACCGCAGCCGAACCAATGAACCCTCGTACTCCTCTCAGCGTGGGCATCCACTACCGCGTCTTCCCCGGCTCCGCGTCATCCCCTTCCTAGGCCACGCCGTTGTCCACCGCCCTGGTGCTCTCGGCGCGGCGTGGTCCATGTGGTCAAGGAACGACATCCGTCGGAAGAGTACCATATGTGGAGAGGCTGACAGCTTGGTCCACAGCCGCAGCAAGGAAGTGCCTCCTTATTACGCGGAAAATAAGATTCCTCCACCTGACAGCAGGGACCCACCAGATGGGCCACCGTATTTTGCGAAAAAAAGTTCCCCCTGACTACTGGGACCCACCAGCTACATCTTCGCACGCATTATGCGCAAAAAAATGATTCGCCCCCTGACTGCTGGGACCCACCAGCTACATCTTCACGCATAAGAAAGTGCCTGACAGTCGGGACCCACCTGGTCGAAGCGTACGTAGCGTTGTCATTTTGGTCGCGAACGTGTACGTACATACTAGTCGATCGGTCTGTCTGCAGGCTGCAGCGATGAACCATTCCCAGTAAGGAAGGGCACGTGTCTTAGTAGAGGCGCGCACATAGCATGTACACATACGTACAACCAGGGTGCATACGGCCATGTACGTACATACGGGCGGGGTCTCGAACGCCTACTCGCACATACGTACGGCAAGGGCTCGTGTACATGGCTGGGTCGGAACGGAGAAACTGCGTCATCGTCGTGTTCATCGGGAGCCAACCGGCTTGGACGGATCAGCCGATCGTCATGAGGCCTGGCGTACCGTAGAACGGAGGAAACGGCCGTGTGTTTGACCGGCCAGGGTCGAAATGGGATCCTGTTAATCGGCAGGGGTCTAGCGTACTACAAAACGGAGGAAACGAACTTCTCTTGGACCTCCTACGGTCAAAACGGGGTCCTATTGATCGGGGGGTGTGGCGTACCACAAAACGGAGGACACAGACTTGTGTTGGAGCACTACGGTCGAAACGGGGGTCCTGTTCACCGGGAGGGGTGTGGCGTACCGCAAAACGGGACTCCACGGGATACTGTTCATCTCCACCGTCGACCTCCTCCAGCCTCCACGGGCTACTGTTCATCCACCGTCGACCTCCTGCAGCCTCCACCTGCGATAGTTCATCCACGGGCTCCTGTTCATCCAGCCTCCACCGCTCCTCCACCGGCTACTATTCATCCAGCCTCTCCACGGGGTCCTGTTAAACCACCCCTCCACGGGCTACTATTCATCCAGTCCTCCACTGGCTACTGTTCAACCAGCCCTCCACGGGGTCCTGTTCATCCACACCCAAACAGCTCGATCGGGGTCCTGTTCATCCAGCGGCAACGGCCTCTACTACCACGAGGTCCTATTCATCCAGCCCCACTGGGAACTGTTCATCCAAACCCCCAACAACGCTCACTGTTCATCAAGAGGCAACATCGATCGGCTTCAGTTAGCAGCAGTAGCGAAGGAATCACTAGGTTTTAGTTAACAACAAGGGATCGATCGCTCGGGTTCAGTAACGTAGCTAGTGCAATCCCTCGGGTCTAGTTAGAGCCCAACGCCTCGCTTAGGTCCAGTTGGAGCACAATGCCACGCACACAGGCGCGTACGTGTACGAGTGAAACGCGCATCGCTCTGCCCCTGACCACCCACCGTAACCAGGAACTCCCCGATATTTTCCTCGCCCTCTCTTCTACCACGGTTTTCTCCGTCATGGACTCAAAGAAAGTCATGCAGCTGCGTCTCCGGCCCGCCCAGGATGAAAAGCCCATTTTCTGTCATGATTTTTTGTCATAGAAGTAGGAGCCCACCACATCTATGATGATACCGGGTTTTTTTCACAATTATCATCATAGAAGTGTCATAAGTATGACAAAAAAAATTGTTCGGCCCAAAATGTCACGGATGTGTCTTTTTTTGTAGTGAAAGCAAACGTCAAGTGTGCGTAGAGTTGTATCGGTGGTCAATAGAACTTGAGGGAATATTTGTTCTAACTTTATCTCCTCGTTGGGTTTGACACTCTTATTTATCGAAGAAGGCTACAAATGATCCCCTATACTTGTGGGTTATCATACTTCCACTAGTGCCACTATTATAGTATGGATGCTCTTTATTATCTGCGCTGTGCAAACAGGAATACTCAACTACAGATGTTGTGATGGTCAAGATCATTCGCCAAGTTCTTGGGTTGTATGACATCGCTAGCCAAGATGGATTTAATCCCGATATTCACTTTATCAAAAGGCTCTAATGGGTATGAATCTTGCCAGCTGGGAACCAATGAGATGTGTAGGCATCTTTGTTGTACTTATTATTTGAATGTTATTTTTTGGTTTTGAATCTTCCAAGCTGGGAATCAATGAGATAAGTAGGCATCTTTGTTGTACTTATTATTTGAATCTTATTTGTTGGTTCTGAATCTTGCAAGCTGGGAATCAATGCGATGTGTGGGTATCTTTGTTGTACTTATTATTTGAATCTTATTTGTTGGTTCTGAATCTTTCAAGCTGGGAATCAATGAGATGTGTAGGCATCTTTGTTGTACTTATTATTTGAATCTTATTTGTTGGTTCTGAATCTTGCAAGCTGGGAAACACGGCATGATGATGTAGAGGACAACAACCATAACAAACAATTCAAACGGTAGTATTATCTATGTGAAAGTGCGACAAATGTGCTGATCGTGTGCGTCCTGAGAATAACAATTCTAATTGTTGTGCATGTTGATCCTGTGGCACTTATAGAACTAGCCAATGCACTGCTTGTTTTAAGAATAAATTTTAATTAAAGCTAATTAAATTTATGTAAAGTGACACTAACACTTGTTATTACAGCACCAATACAGACCCGCTCGTGAAGCGACGTGTGGACGGAATAGGTTTCTTAATGGAGGCGTTTGAATGCGCCGAGGGTGCATGTTCTGTCGGGCGTGCAGCGGGCGAGGGAGGGGTAGTATCTGTTGTCGCCTGTACACACTCAGTTAGTTGAATCCAGTTCCCCAAGAGCTGAAAAACGAACTGCTGCCGCTGCCTACCCACTCGTTCACTTGAAAAGACTCCAATGGCGATCCGAGGGGTGAGCCTGCTGGATATGGACTTCAGCAAGGTGTCGGTGTACAAAAGTAAGGGCTGTCCTTTTGATCCCTTTACTTGTGCACGGGCAGACGGAGCTGCGCGCGCAGCCACACTTTGCAGAGCAGAGAAGGGAAGCCACAGCACAAGACAGCCAAGGCAACGCCAAGACCAGAGACGCAAAGGGAAGGAGGGCGAGGTGGACTCCCCCAGCAAGACCCTTGCCGGTACGGCCTCCACAGCCCGGGCAAGAGCCTTGCCGGGGCAACTTGCATGACGCCAACAGAGCGCACCTCCCTTGAGCCCAAGGGTTCCAACGCCAACAACTACATTGGAACCAAGGCTCGGGAGGCACCTCCGTAGTGGCATGCAGATCTTTGTGAAGATCATCAATACACTAGATCAGATAAGAACCAGAAGACGACGATCCTCGGCGAGGTCCTTGACGAGGAAATTCACGAGAGCCCGGCAAGTGCCTTGTCGGGTCCGACCACGGCGCCACGGCAAGACCCTTGCTGGGCCCCCAACAAGACCCTTGCCAAGGGCATCAGCGGGGCCACAGCCAGGCCCGCTCCTGCCGAGACTCCACCGCCGTCCCCGTGCAGCTGCTAGCCCAACCAGCTGGACAGACACCTGCGTGGCGATGAGCGGCCTCTACACCGACCCAGCAAGCACCTGCGTGGTGGCATGCAGACCTTCGTGAAGGTCCACCACCGCGCCAGCCCAGTAGCCAGCCAACGTGGCATCGCGAAGCCTCGTTAGCTCGGACGCGTGTCGAAGCCAGGCGAGGCGGCGACAGCTGGGACGAGCTTCCTTGTCGTCCCCGATAAAGCGAGAGGGGCACGTCGGCAGCGCATAAAATGTGTTTGTCCAACGGTGCCAGAGGAAAGACTCATCCATTGTACACCTTTCCACCTCCCATGTGCCACTGTGGCGACCCCTTTTGTCTATAAAAGGAGGCCCGAGGCATCCAGGAGGGGGATTCGGATCTTTTGGGCATGTTACACCCCGTAGCTAGTTCAAGAACCCAAGACCACTCAAATACATACACAAAAGCAGGACTAGGGTATTACGCATCTCCGCGGCCCTTACCTGGGTAAACGATCAGTGTGCTTCCTGTCAGACCCGCTATTTGCATAACCCCGCGCCCGCCAACCATAGAAGGGATCCCAGTGATTCCATAGGTGTCGATTTCCCCCGACATCTTTGGCGCGCCAGGTAGGGGTGTAGTTGTGGAAATCTGGTCTGATCGGAGCAGTGGCTTCATCGTGGTCGTCGTTCTAGGGAAGAAGATGACCAAGCTTGACGGCACCATCTGCAGATGCGGTGGGCGCTCGTGCAACGACAAAAAAGCTAAGTCGTGCGAAACTTTAAGCAATTTTCTTTTTACATATAAGGTTATTGTCCTTGAAGGTCCTGCCCTATGTTAGGAAAACCTGCACGCAAAGGGGCCCTTCCACTATTGGCAATGCCCTTGCTCTGTTTCGAGTCCGCTCAACAGCTCAAGCGGCCGCGTCGAGAACGGCAGGGTAGCCTTCCGCAATTGGCAACGCTCTCGATTCTGACTCAAGTCAAGCTCGACAGTTCGAGCGGCCGCGTTGAGAGCGGTAAGATGGTTTGCCTGGCAGCAACCACACCCGGCAGGCCATTGGGGATCCGTCCTCAAGGCGCCGTGGCCTGGGTTACGCGCCGACAAGCCTACCCGATCCACGTAGGGTGAACATACAAAGGAAGATCGTATGTGAAAATAACATGCATTGTCTCAAAAGTACTACAGAGTTATATTACATCAGTTGTTGCTGTGGTTCTAACTAAAGATAAAAATTGTGTTGGTCATGGACCTACAGCGGCGTTGAGGAATGGGGTGCCTAGTCCCGGCACTGGCCCTCCACCCTCTGGATTCCGTCGACACGGCTGATGATGGGCTTTATACGCTCCTCGAGCGTCACGAGATCCGCATCCTCCGGCAAGCTCTCCAGCGCGGCGTCGAAGTAGCGAAACTGGTTCAGGGCCCCGAAAACACCCTCGAATAATAGGGTCAGCTTGGCATTGGGACTCACGTTGTGCTCTGGGGTGTACCTCACATTTCGCATCCCCATGGCAGCCAGCTTCACGGTGATCCTGCCGGCAACATCTTTGAGGCGGCTGATCCAGCCGTTCTCGCCATCCGCAAAATCCTTGTGGTTGGCGGCTGCGTTCTTCCGCAGCTGCTTCTCGGTCTCTAGATCCTTGGCCAGGGTCCCTTCCTGGGCCTTGGCCTCCAAGAGCGTCTCCTCAAGGCCCTCCACCTTCAGCTTTAGGTCCTTGATGGACTCATTGGCCGTGGAGAGTAGCCCGGCCTTGCTGAGGACTGCAGCCTGCACGTCGGCCAAGGCGCCTTTGGCCGCGTCCCTCTCCCCTGTCAGCTCCAGGGCCTGCTTCTTCAGCACGTCCCGCTCCACCTCCAGCTCCTTCACCTTGCCGGCGTGGACCTGAGCCTGGGCATTGAGTGCCTCCTCGTGCTTCTGCTCCAGCTCCTGGGTCCGCTGCAGGACAAGCTTCTCAACCTCCTCGTCCTTGCCCCGGAGTGTCACAGCGAGTTTCTCCTCACGAGCGGCAAGGTCCTCCTCCAGTGAGTTCAGCATGGTCTGGTGCTGGGACCGAGCGGCCTCGTCCTTGGCGGCCTGTTTTTCGCCGTCTCCTGGGCCTTCTTGATGTTGGCCTGCTTCATGACGAGCTCCACCTTGCGCTGGGCCAGCTCGTCCTGGACGGTCTTCAGCTCCACACAGGCCTGGCGGAACCAAGCCTGCGTCTCGACGACGTGCCCCTCGAGGTCCGCCTCCGCCTTGTCCACCGCTACCATCCTGGACTTGGCCTTGTCCAGGCGGGCGCGGTGGAGCGCCTGGAGCTTCCGGAAGCTGGCGCCCATGGCTTGGAGGAGCCGGTCTTCCTGGGAACCGCCGGCGTCGGCGCTCGGCTCATCAACAACTTCAAGCCCGGCGGCCGGAAGCACCTCCTCGTCAAACACCTCTCCCTCGGTGGGCGCCCTGGTGCTCGCCATCCCTAGGAGGTGGACGAACAGGTCGTTGCTCACCCTTAGATACCTGCCGGAGCCAGAGGCAGCAGAGGAGGAAGGTTGGTGGTCAACCACCTCCTCCTCGGCAGCAGCCTTGCTGGCCTCCTCGGCAGGCCCATTGTCGGCCTCCTCGGCAGCAGCCTTGCCAGGCTTCCCGGCATACCCCTTGGCGGCGTCCTCAGCAGCATCCTTGGCGGCCTCCTCGGCAGCGATCTTCTCGGCCTCCACCGCGGCTTCCTTGGCAACATCCTCGATGGCGGTGTCTATGTCCTCCCGGTCCGCCGAGGGAGGATCTGGATATAGAGAAGGCGATGAGGCGAATGCCAAGACCAAGATTCAAGAAGAAGAAAAAGCAGGGATAGGAGGCAAGTGACGTACCCGTGCCAGGCTGGGAAGAAGAGGCCCCCTCCCTGCCAACATCTGGCGCCGAGGCGGAGCCGCCAGTGCCCAAGTTTGGCTCCTCCTCCTCCGTGTGCCTGGGCTCGGTGCTTGGCGCCGTTGCCGAGGACACCCCTCGGGGCGGCATGGTTGATGGGGGCGGCGTGTTGGGGGTAGCCCTTAGTGGGTCCTCCTGCTGCTGTCCTCCTCCTGCAATCACGGCAAGGTCAGCGCCAAGGGATCGTACCGCCAACACATGTTGACGAGGGGCGAGTGATGAGCTTACGCTGGGGGCTGTGCCGGGGGCTGCTGTCCGGGCTGTTCAACACCACCAGCGGTGTACCGGAAGTGCCTGCCGGGGGCTGGCCGCCTGCCAAAGCCCTGGCCCTCTTCACCCTCTGGGCCAGCGTCTCCGCATCCCTGCAAAGATGAAAACAAATCGAGATAAGCCGCACAGTCTGAGGAGACGGAGATAACAAAAAGGAACACGATACTTACTCACCCTCCACCTCCTCTTATGCTCCTTTCCTCTTCCTCCTTGGACTGAGGGACCCAAAGTCAAAGACGACCTCCGCGTCGACATCCACCGGAGGAGGGGAAGAAGGTGGAGTCTGGCCACGCTTGGACGAAGAAGAGGTAGTTGCTTTCTTCTTCCCCACCGCGGCCTTCACCAACTTCCTCGCCACCGCGGCCCTTGTCTGGTGCACGGACCCCTCCTGGGTCTGCTGCGGTTGCGAAGCCCTGCCGGGCCGGACCAGCTCGCTGGAGCTAGCCCGCCGTAGAACTCGCCCTCTCCCCGTGATCGTAGGGACGACAGCCTCGACCTCCTCCTCCGACGACTCGTCGGCCACATCTTGGACGAGAGGGGCCCCGGTGCCGGCGCTGCTGGCCTTTGCACTGGATTCCGCCCACTGGGCGAGCTCCCTCTCCTCCGTGGCTGCTGCGACCTTGTCCTCCATGCCGCCAGCGCTGCCGGCTTGCCTGGCAAGCTCCGCCTCCGCCGCCCTGGCGGCGATGTAGTCCAGCTCCGCTAGGGTAGTGTCCTGGGTGAGGAGCGGCTTGTCGCGGACGGATCTCTCCGCCAATGTATCAAAGAACTCCTGCACCTGATACACCGGCGGCTCGGCCCAATTTAGGACGGAACCGTGCGCATTGTAATCCGGCATCATGGCAATGATGTCGGTCTGGCGCGAGTTGTTGCTCAGCGGGACCACCCCCGCTGGCAGACCAAACAAGGGCCCCTTGGCGACCTTGCCGGCCTTCACATCCTTGCTGGATCTTTCGGCCTTGCCGTCATGGTTCACGTCGAGCTGAAAGAGCCGCTGGCAGAAGTGGGCGTGCCCCATCACAATGAAATTGTGATTCAAACCGGGACGAAGCCTCATGATGTCAGCCACATTCCTGAATAGCCAGGCCGGCCTCCCCTTATTATGCAGAGGAGCGATTCGGCGGCGGATGAAGTCCGCCCCAATCATCTCCAGGGTGAGACCGGCAACGGTGAGGCGGTGAATCCTGGTGGTGGTGACCGTGAGCTTGTCATGCTGGGCGTCGACATCGCCCCGGTCGTTCCTGTGAACCGGCGGCGCCTGGCGGACCTCCTGTGGGTCCTCCTCCTCAATCCAGCACCACCGGCCCCGCCACTCTTCCCACCTCTCCTTCTGAGCTCCCTCCAGGTATGTCCCTTTGGACCTTGGGATCCAGGCGACACAACCGGAGTTGGCGCCTCCCTTTTGGATTTGAGGATAAAAATAGTGGCGGAAAAGCGCCGTGTTGGGGAGCACTCTGGCGAAGCCCTCATAGAGATGCGCAAAAAGAGCCATGCACGCCACGGCATTTGGAGTGAAATCCAGAAGGTGGAAACCAAATGTGTACATGACATCATTGAAGAAATCGGAGAAAGGGGGCAGAGGCCGCAAGAAAAGTAATCGACGAAGAACGGATACCGATTCGGGGCGGCCTCGGCGCAATAGGCGGGAATTACACCCGTGGCCGGGTGCCCCGTCGTCTCCCCCCCCCCATCTTGCACCCCCATAGGGGCCTGAAATAGTCCCAGAGGTGGACCGCGTCGACCGTCGAGGGGAAGTAGGCGGGCTGCGTCTGCCGCGCTGCCAACTCGCTCTCCGGCGGCTCCTTCGCCCTGGCGTCCTTGGCCACTCCCTTGCCTTTGTTGGTTTTGGGGGCCATGGCGGCTGCGAGAGGCAAACGACGGAGGACAGCGAAGACGCGGCGGCGGCGAGCAAAGGCGAGAGCTTGAGAAGGAAGAAGAAGGGGACCGCGGTTCCGAGATTGAAGAAGACGCGGGGGTAAATGAGTAGCGCGCCCGCGGTTATTCCTTTTTACGGTTAAGGCGCGGGCCGCCTCTTTTCCCATTAACTGCGATGTGAAGAATGCGTGCGGGAACCGCCCCACGCATGACCCCCACGTCACGCACGACCCTCCACGTCGTGTGTTCAACGTAGGTCGTGGGGAAACGCAGCGGACAAAAAGGTTACTATGGTAAAAAATCCGCCCCACCTGCCCGCGCACCGTTCTGGGCCTAGCCCAACAATGCATCACACTTATGTGTGGCCCAGGCCCGGGGGCTCCTGTCGGTGTACAAAAGAGGGGCTCTCCTATTGACCCCTTTACTTGTGCATGGGCAGTCGGAGCACAAGACATCCAAGACAACGCCAAGACCAGAGACACAAAGGGCAAGAGGGCGAGGTGGACGCCCCCGGCAAGACCCTTGAGGGGACGGCCTCCGCAGCCCCGGCAAGACCCTTGAGGGGACGGCCTCCGCAGCCCCGGCAAGAGCCTTGCCAGGGCAACTTGCCTGATGCCAACAGAGCGCGCTTCCCTTGAGCCCAAGGGTTCCAACGCCAACAACTAAATTGGAACCAAGGCTTGGGAGGCACCTCCGTAGTGGCATGTAGATCATTGTGAAGATCATTAGTACACAAGATCAGATGAGAACCAGAAGACGATGATCCTCGGCGAGGTCCTTGACGAGGAAATCCACGAGACCCCCGGCAAGCTCCTTGTCGGGGACGACCGCGGCGCCATGACAAGACCCTTGCCGGGCCCCCTACAAGACCCTTGCCGAGGGCATTAGCGGGGCCACAGCCAGGCGCGCGCCTGCCAAGACTCCACCGCCATCCCCGTGCAGTTGCTAGCCCAACCAGTTGGCAGACAACTGCGTGGCCACAAGCGGCCTCTACACCGACCCAGCAAGCACCTACATGGTGGCATGCAGACCTTTGTGAAGGCTCCACCACCGCGCCAGCTCAGCAGCCAGCCAACGTGGCGTCGCGACGCCTCGTCAGCTCGGACGCGTGTCAAAGCCAGGTGAGGCGGCGACAGCTAGGACGAGCTTCCCTGCCACCCCCGATAAAGCGAGAGGGGCATGTCGGCAGCGCATTAAATGTGTTTGTCCAACAGTGCCAGAGGATAGACTCATCCACTGTACACCTTTCCACCTCCTGTGTGCCACTGTGGCGACCCCTTTTGTCTATAAAAGGAGGCCCGAGGCGTCCGGGAGGGGGATTCGGATCTTTTGGGCAAGTTACACCCTGTAGCTAGTTTAAGAACCCAAGAATACTCAAATACATACACCAAAGCAGGACTAGGGTATTACGCATCTCCGTGGCCCGAACCTGGGTAAACGATCTGTGTGCTTCCTGTTAGACCCGCTCTTTGCACAACCTCGCGCCCGCCAACCGTAGAAGGGATCCCAGTGATTCCATAGGTGTCGATTTCCCCCGACACAAGGAGTTCACCTTTGAGTTCGTCCTTCAGTCCCATGTCTGCACCAAGTTGAATGTGTTGTACACCAACGATCCGGACTCGGTGAAGCTCTGCCTCGACGAGTTCAAGCCGTACCTATATGACGAGAAAGAACAAGCACAAGGTCGCAGGACTAGACCTTGTGCCCATCCATTCGTCTCCTAACACGGACCAGCGGATCGCCGTCGCCGAGGTATGCGTGCGGGACGAGGTTCTCGTCTACCATTGCTGTAGAGCCATGAGAGGTTCTCGGGCATTCCCCCATTTCATCGGCAGCGCTGACTGCACCTTCGCTACGCTGGAGAGAAGGAAGAACGTGACGATTCGGCCATCTGGTGCAACAAGCTTGTCGACATCCAGAAGCAATACAAGATCATCGGCAACGGGCAGGAGAAGGACTCCGTGGTTGACCTCGCGATACCATCATCGACCCCTACTAAGCTAACATGAAAGAAGACAACGATAGCAAGGACCTGAACATGTGGGAAGTACCTCTAAATCTAGCCTACATAACCTACGTGTCCGAGGATGCATACACATGCTACGACATATACAGGTGGATCTTGGACATGAGGGCGTGTCTGCTTCCCGTAGCCGACAAGTACACGAACAGCCGCAACGTCATGATCAAGGGTGCCAGGAAGGTCTATATGATGTACTTTATCTGTTTAAGCACCTTTATCATCTGAGTGTTTCATGCATTAGCCTACGTATGGTAATTATTTGTTTTGTCCGAAATATTTCGTCTAAGAACCCATTAACCTGTTTTTTAGTGGCTATTTGCTTATGTATGTAACTAGTTCACTAGGCTGCCATGCTTTGAATCTCCTTCCTCCCAACATATTCCCCTTCTCAGGTGGACCCAGTAGCTCTCATACATAGACAACTGGGACCAACCACCTATCCATTTGTATTTCTTTATTTTGTTCAATCTTTCGTCCTCTTCCTATACAACAGCTAGGGGCGCTCCCGAGCACGCCTCGGTGACCCATCATAGCTTATGGTGTTGGCCAGGCCATCCCTCTACTCCCACACATTGTCTGGTGGCGGCAGCTCCATCGGCCCACCCTGCACCCGAACAAGTCAACCCTCGTACTCCCCTCGGCAGGCTTCTTCGCCCGCTCCGGTTTCTTCAGTCCGAGGTCTCGCCGTCTTCCTCCGCCTTGGTGCTCTCACCGCGGCGCCGCCGTCTGTCGTTCCCAACATGGTCACCAAAACAAGAGGAATGGGGAGACGACTGTTCATCGAGGCTAACAGTCCCAGGCCCACCAGGTCCATGGCCGAGGTTTTGTTGTTTAACATGTACGTCCCACGACATGTTTCAATTTTTTTTGGATCCAGCAAGTATCAAGCAGCCTCTGGGCGTCCCAGCCTAGCTTGTCTATAACATCAGGAGCCCAAGTTATGTTTGTTTTTTCAAGACGATGCACAACTCAGTTCTATTTTTCTATAAGAATGCAAAACTGAACCTATGTTTCCCCTTCTATAATAGTATATATATTTATATTTATATCTTATTTTATTACATATATATAATAGAAACAACATAAGGTTCCGTTAAACCTGTCGTTCGTCCAACCATTTTATAGACCTTCCCACTTCCTTTATTTTTGTTTTCATTAATCATATATCTGGATTTTCTCCCACTTAATTTCGGAGTTTTCTCCCAGTACTTTTCCTTAGAACCAATACAACTGTCCCACGTCTAACCTAAAAAATAATAATACCCCACGTCCTATTAACTCATCAAATTAAAATGATATTTTATTTCGTAAATCGAAAGTTCTTAACAAATAATAATAATAATAATTGTTTATACATAACTTGGCAAGTTAACTCCTGGTGATTGTGTACATAAGCTTGCAAAGATTTTACTGACCAATGCAGTAATAGACGTGCAATCATGTGTTTATGTTTTTATAACATTTCTCCGTCGAGCCCAACATGATATTTTCACCCAGCCGAACAAGTATGCGGATTTCAAGAAAAATGCAAATGGGCTTTAAATTCTACCATAATATATAAACGGGCTGCATATGCGCTACATCATTGTTTCTCCCAGCCCACCAAATGGACTCAAAAAATAAATGGACTGGCTGACATGTGGGCCAGTAGGTCGAAGCCTAAGCACTTTTGCAAAAACTAAAAATACAAAGGTCGAAGCCTAAGCAAGGCGTTGGATTTACATCCAACGGTCGACATTCTTCTTCAATCTATCCTCTTCTTCCCCCAGCGCTGCCGGGACGGCCTGCTCCAGCCTCCGGCATCCAACGGCGTTGTTTTGTGCGCCTCGCAGCGAAACGCTACCCCACCCATGGCCAGGCCATCCCTCCACCCCTCAGCACCTCGTGTTATTCTTTGCCGAGTGTAGGCCCACTACTGTAGGATGTTGCTAATGCGACACTATGATCAGAGACCTTTCAATGAAACTGTGTACGATGCAAGAATTGCAAACGGTGGTGTAAAAAAACCGTCAAAAAAGGTGCAAAATGTTTGCGATGGAGGATGCATCAAACACGGTTCAGATTTTAGTTGCGTGTGCGATGCAGGGCATATGGTTCAGTTCAATTAACTGTTTGCGATGAGGAGGAACAAAAGAAACGGGCAGCCAGATGAAGGTGTGTGTGATGTACAACATATGGTTCACTCGGATGAACTGTTTGTGATTAGGCAACACAAAAGAAACGGTCAGCCAGATGTGTCGTCGGTGAGCCTGTTCCCGTGCTACCGCGTAGTTTACCGCGCCAGCTTCCTGACCGGCTAGTTTGGCCACGCGTCGGATAGAAGAGGGACAAATCGTGGGCGTTTATTGGCAAATATCTTTGTAAAAATGAAGTGTGTGGAATGATTTCGGTCGTAAGTTTACTCGTGGGTGATGAGGTCAAAGTTACACAGAAGGGTGATGATGGACACTCGACTGCGATAATTAATTATGTGCTCTACAGGGCACACGGTGGAAGAAACCAGATGTGTGCAATAATGTCGAAGATCGCAGTCGGGTTAGCTACACAGATCGTGTGCTATGAGATCGACAAGGTAAACATATTCGAGAATGGTTAATGAAATCTAAGACCATTGCATATTAAGGTCAAAATAGTGCTACCAATATACGAGTCTAATACAATGCCATTTCAACGATTGTACCACAAAAGCTCGAAATATTACAAGGTTCAAATTCCAGAGTTATATGGCTCAAATTCAAAGATTACAAGGTTCAAACTGATATTAGAAATGAAATTCAGCTCATCAGCTGCAAACGCTCGCGCTGATCCGCTGAACATGGATATCAGAGAGGTTCAAACTAATATTACCACTTCTAAGTCTGGTTTCGAAACCTCACAATTTTTCAGCCACTGAAATGTCATGTATTTGGTTGACATGATGACTTCCGTTTACTCTGTCATCTGAAGTTCGAAAATGAAATACATTATTTTTGGAGCCTATTCCATTCTGCCGCAGGCGCCGGCACTGATCAACAAACCATTCATTTTTGCCAAATAAATGTAGGGCAAACCTCATTTCCTTTAGCACCCTAGCTCTGAGAACAAAGATCCAACTAATATAATCTCCGGTAAGGTCCCTCGGTAGGAGTTCAAAGTAATTTCTGAGAGATGCAGATCTAGGCATTCGACGTGATTGTTATATTGTATCACATTATCCACCACTGGGCCTAATATTATCTACAAAAGAAGAAAACGTGTTAGTGCCGACATGCAGTTTTGAACATTACTAAAGCCCTATGTGGTTTGCAGGATTTGTGAAATGCACCAACATGCCATCCTTGGTCTGACATGATAAACATGGGCATTTGATTACATTCTATAAAAAATGTAGCCTTCTTCACAAGAGGTTGGAGTGAATGAAAAAACTTCCCTAAGAAAACTAGTACAGATGAATCCAAAGGAAAAATGCTTATTGATTGTAACCATATGGATCAAGCAACCAATATGGGGGGGACATGTATGTATTGAAATCCTCCAAAACAATCCTTCAGAAATTGTAGTACATTGTCATTGTAAACTTGCAAAAAGGTGTCACAAATTGAACTCCCTTATGGTTAACATTTAATAGGAAAGGAGCATCACCTCGATATATACCTTCTCTAGGCATGGAAAGCATCTCAGGAAACTAACAACTTGCTCCAGGTTGGGGCCGATAGATTCTAGTGCCAAGACCTTCACTGTGCGTAGTTTCAGGGTCAAGCTTGTCGGAATCATTTTCTGAATGACAGACGAACAAACATCTTCAAAATTCGAAATAATGTTAATTTGTAGAAGGAGAGGTAGAAGGCGTATGTTGTATCTTAACGGGTGTGGATCCAATAACAAGTTCGGAGTATTTGTGAGACGAGTAGCCCACCACTGTCAAATTCGGCGCAGAAATGACATTGATTCTTGTTGGACCTTCTTGATCAACTACAAGTAGACTCTCAAGTGCAGGTGTGTCCTCAATGACCATACCATGGTACACAACTTGTGATGTCTTCCTGCCGCACCAGCAACACACATAAATAGTCCGGAGAGTCATGGAGGTGATGTGGAAGGTAATCAACCCAGTGATTGCCTAAAGACGAAGGTACTCGAGTGCATTACAGCCATGGAGCAGGCGCTTCATGTCACCGTTTGAGAGGCATAAGGCGACGGGCTCGAGGTGCTTCAGTCATGGTAGAATAAGAGCGGGCGCGTCATTAAGGGGTTACACCGCGGGGTATATCCCGGACAGGGGGATGGCAGTTCCTGAACTTGGCAACGCGCAGCATGGGCGTGAGGCAGAGCGCGGACGTTTGCAGCGACCGCATATGCCCATCATCAAAAGTGAGCTCCTTGAGCTGGTCTAGGGCGGGGGATTGGAACCGGTCGTCAAGCTTGGCTCGGTCCTTGCCGTTGGAACGGAACTTGCCCATTCTAAGGCCTCTGGTTGGGCCAAGGTGACTGCCGAGGATCTTGGAGGACGCATCCAAGCTTTTGTGATAGCCATGGTAGAGCTCGTGGGTGTCGATAAGGTTGAGAGGGCTGGAGTTCCATAGGCGGCGCCACCGTCGAGAAAGGACGGTTATCCGCGCCCCATATTTGATTGGGAGGAGGGAGATGATGAATGTCAACATATCATCGGGGAGGCTGTTGATGAAGTGTAGGCCGGCTGGAGTCGCTTGCGGTTCTAGCTCGCCCCGCCTCCGCTTGTTGGCAGCCCCGTTCAACACCTCCAGAGTCTCCTTGTGTCGGGGAAAATATACAAGGGTATGCATTTTCCCCTGACTCGTGCACGAACAAGCCGAGACCAGGCCAGAGTACAAGAAACCAAGAGATTTGAAGAACCAACATGCAGCTCAGAAAGACTAAGGCCAAGCTAGAGCAGCTAGATATCGCAAAGAGAAGGCCTCCTTTGCCGGACAGGCGAGCCCGACAAGGGGCCAGGCCACCCACAGAAGCAGGCGCCCGAAGCGCCCCGGCAGGGCCTGCCGGGGCTCACGGAGGCAAAAACACCTCACTAAGCACTCCAGCACGACCCACATCGTCCATCAGTGCGGTGTCAAGTCGCAAGGTGATTAAGTGGCAGCCATTCGACACATGGCAGCCATTTCCTACAGAAGGAACCCACAGATGACACCCGTCCTGCGATGTGTCAAGAGAATAGGCGTGGATCTGGCAAGATAGCCCGGCAAGCCTTACCGGGCGACCAGTGATGTGACACTATGCAGTGCATTTAATGCACCCCGTCAGCCCGCAGAGTTTTGTATGATAGCACTGTTTGCTATCATATCAGTGCATAATGACTACTTTGCCACTGTGGTGACCCCTTGATCTATAAAAGGAGGCCCATGGCATCTGTAGGAGGGGTTGGAAAGTTGCTGAACCCACACCCTCGTACGTGCATAGTCGCTACTGCCCTAAGGCCACCCCTGCCGGGCAAGTTTACTATGCTTCACCGCGTCCATTCCACCATCAATCCACCAAAGCAGGAGTAGGGTTTTACGCCTCACGGCGGCCCGAACCTGGGTAAATTGCTTGTGTGCTCTCTGTCGTGGTGCCGTACGCTGGTCTGCTCTTTATGCAACATGACGCCCCCCTACCGAACCAGCAAGGGCCCTCCCAGTCCCATAGGTGGCCGCGGATATCCCACGACATCTTGGGCGCGCCAGGTAGGGGGATCGCTTGCGCAAACCCGAAACATGCGCCGCACATCATCTTCATCACCATCTTCGTCTTCGATGGTGCCATCGACCGTGGAACCCGCAAAGACGCAAAAGCGAAGCGGGGGGGGCACCCCAGTGCCATTTTATCGCTCTCCAAGCCTCGCCATGGCAATGACTATGGAGAAGATCGTCGCTGGTGGCAATAGACACGCCCCGGCGGCCCGTACAGCGTACCTATGTTGCGGGCACCGTCCGAAGGAAGGGCACGAGATGTGCGGGCGTGGCCTCCCTCCTCCCCGTCCTCTTCCTTTGTCAGCAGTCGAATTGCTTCATCCTCGGTGTCGTCAATGTCGACGATTACCGCGCGACGCTCGGTCCAGTATTCACCCTATTAGGCGGTAATCCTGGGCGAAGTGCTGGTATGAGTCCGTCGATAGATACCCCGACAAGCATACTTCAGCAAGGCACCAGAACTGACTTAAAGGGAAAAGGGAGAAGGGGGAGGAGGACTAGAGGAGCCCACAGCTGTGCCCCGACACCCGCCAGCCGCAAGGAAAGACGAGTCGGTCCCTGCCGGGAACGGAGAAATCAGCTGATTAGCTTCTACTCCTCCAAGTGCCGTGGCCGCGGCTCGGTAGAAGAAAAAGGGTGCTCGGAACGAAAGCTAAGTTTGCGTTATCACCTCTTATTGATGCCTTTCAAGTCTTTGGAGTCATTTATCCCTTAAACCCTAGTGGGCGTTCGTATAGTGAAACACCTCGTGTGATGGAACCTTGGTTAGTCTCTTTGATCACACCATCGTCCTGTCTAGAGCCATGCTCGCAGGTCGAGAGGCTGCGCTGAGAGCTACCTAGGAAAAACCTGCAGAGACACATCCACGCCAAGATAACTGTGAAGGGACGGACCCTTACGACAATCGCGACAAGATGATATCGGCAGGCATCCAGAGCATACACATGGATTGATCATATGAACATAAGCATATAGGGTTCAAAGAGATAAACGCACATTTAAAATTCAGATGGGAATATCTGTTTCACACGAACAGTAAAATATAGGATGACTTAAACACAAAATGTATGTCGTGTTTCATCACAGGACAGCGCAGAAGCAACAACGATTCGATACATGGCCCGATGTCCAGATGGAACGGTTCAAACTGGAAGAACCTTGTCGGCCCGTGGTGCAGCGTTCTCCTTGGCGGCCGCGACATTGGCACCAGTGGGAGCGATCAGAGCATGGAAGAAAAGAAGAATTATTGAGCAAGATACATGGGGAGGTCTGTCGGGCAGGGGTCTCTGTTTCCCCGGCAACGGCTATTGCCGGGTCATGGGCCTCGTCCTCTGCCAGGGTAGACTCGGTAGCCTTCCGCGCAGTCTCACCCACGGAAGGTTCCACGACGGTTTCTTCGGCTTGGGCGGCAGAGGAAGCATGCCCATCAGGGAGGGCCTCACCATGCGTCGTCTCGCCTCCACCTCCTGTTGGGGGGGGGGCGGAGAGGCCGTCTCTATCATCTCCAGCGGGCGGGGCCAAGCCTCCGCTCCCAGGCCGAGGGCTGGACTGGGGCTTGGTGCTGGGATTTCTGCATCCTCCTCCTCCACTTCCCTGCCAAAAACAAGAGTAGAAGGTTAGTCAGCAAAAGCACTCATGTCTGCATAAAGGATACCTACCACAAAAACAAATCTTCCTTACTATTCTGCAATGATCATGGAGCTCAAGTTGAACACCGTGGGAGGGGGAGACTCCCGTCCTCTTTTCAGAGGCGGAAGGGTGGATCTCTTCGGCAGCTTCGGCATCTGTCGTGACGTCAGGCGCTCCGAGGAAGACGAGCTCTGCGAGGAGCTTGATCCGGAGCAGGGGCTGGACTCTGCCTCCGTGGCCGCCAGCCGTTTGGTGGAAGGAGCCTTGGCCTGAGCGAGGCTAGGGGATTGGCGACACGCCACCTCGGTCTTGGTAGACTTGGTGGAGGTCTTCTTCACCCTCTTGGTGGCTGGCGCTGGGTTGGAGGTCACCGCTCCTCGGGCCGCTGCACGCCGAGGGGTGCGCTGGTCCGTGTCCGATGCAGGGGCTTGCGGTCCAGCCGCAAGTGTCGGATCGTGGGTTCCGCGGAACCTTGAGAGGTTCGAACTCTGGGGTGCGCACGAAGGACTCTTTCTCCCAAACCTGCCTACCCAACGATTCCGCGTCCTAGCTTGCTGAACCCAAAGAACAAGAGATACAGGGGTTTATACTAGTTCGGGCCACCTTGTGGTGTAATACCCTACTCCATTGTGGTGGTGGATTGCCTCACGAGGGTTGAGGATGAACTAGTACAGTGGACGAACAGCCTCAGGCGGAGAGGTGTTCTTGAGTTCGATGAGCTGGTGGGTGTGAGGATGGAATGGGTCCGATCCAAGATCCCCAACTATGGTGGTGGCTAAGTCCTATTTATAGAGGCCGTGGTCCTCTTCCCAAATGTAGGCTGGAAGGGATCCCACAATGGCCAATTTTGAAGGGAGACAACTAGTACAAGCTATCCTGAAAAAAGTAGTCTTCGCCTGCCAAATGCTCTGGTGGTGACGCTGTTGTGCGCTCCACGATGACCTCCGTCCTGCCGTCCTGGCAGTCTTGGTCTTGTTGCACCGATAAGGAAACCTTTGCTTGATTCCTCGGGACTCCTCGCCTGTGCTTGCCTCCTTAGCACCAAAGAGGAAACTGGTACACTGCGCCCGCTGGCGCCCGCCTGGCGTTGGTCGTCATGGCTCACGTCATGTCACTAAAAAAATACACTTCCGTGATGATACATGTTTGTCACAGTAGGTCGCGTTTTTGTCATGCATGTACATCCATGACAAATTTATGACAGAATCAAGATAGTCATACCTGTGCTGTCGTAGAAGTGTTCCATGACATTGCCAAAATTATCATCACGGAAGTGTCCACTTCCATGACGATAAATCGCGCGTCACATAAGTGCTTTCTTCAAGGGTGACCGACACGTGGCATCCACCGTAACGGAACGACGTTAAGCTATCGGGTCGGATTTTGGGTCCGATAACCCGTTAACAGCCACGACCAATGCCGATTTTCCATGCGTAAAATTCTCATTGGCTGACGGATCCACGCGTTAGGTCCGCATTGGCACAGGTGTCACTCATCCAACGGTCGAGATGGGCCTATGATATGTTGACACGTGGACCGGCCCAAAAGTGGCCAACAAAGTATAAATGGGCCGGCCCAACCGAAGGCCCATAAGATTTAGCAGACCATAATGGGCCGGCCCAGCTAAAGGCCCCCAAAATTTAGCGGACCATAATGGGCCGGCCCAGCTAAAGGCCCAGACGATTTTGCAGACCATAATGGGCCGGCCCAGCTAAAGGCCCATAAGATTTTGTGGACCACAATGGGCCGGCCCAGCTAAAGGCCCACAAGATTCTGCAGACCATAATTGGCCGGCCCAGCTAAAGGCCCAACATTCTCTGTCAAATCGGCCCGTCAACGGCCTGTCCTAAACTTGTCATCAACGCGGCCCATGGTCACTTCCGGCCCCTTAACAGTCCGCTAAGTAATTGGGCCGAATTACGGCCCGGTGTATTTCCGGCCTGTTAAAGGTCCGGCTTCATTTGGGACAATTAAAAGGCAATCAAAACTTTCGGCCCTTAAACAACCGTGAAGGATTTGGGTCATATTCGGCCATGTCTGACATTCGGCCTGTTAGAGGCCCACTATAGCTTTGGGCCACTGTCGGCCTGTTGTCATTTTTGGCCTGTTAACGCTGGACGTAACCATGGTCCATATGTGGCCCAACGTCATATCGGGCCCATTAACGGCCCATATAAAAATGACGATAATCTAGCCCGAGCGAAGTTCCGGCATGTTAAAGGCCCGTGTATTAGGTCGGCGCATTTATGGCCCGTCCGAATTTCGGCCTGTCAAAGATCCGCATCGTAAATGGGCCACCATTTCGGCCTGCTTTCGGTCTATTAAAGGCCCATGTTTTTTATGGCTCGAGATATTTACACCTGTAAACGGCCTATTTTTACTGAGGGCCCAAATTATTTTTAGGCCTGTTAAAGGCCCACTATGGGCACAGGCCTACCAGAAAAATATGAAAGCTGATGCTGATTTAGGCCCAGATATTTTTAGTTGGCTACATGCCAATTTCGGCCCGTAATCATTTTTAGCCCAATTGGAATGGGCCCGACGAATGTTGGCATGTTGGGCTCCTACGAAGCTTTCGGCCGAATACATTACTAAGATAAACCTACACTATACAAAAATAGCATCGTAATTACTGCAGCCTGAGGCAACATCATAATTGTTGTATCACAACAAAATAAATTCCAACCATACAACAAAAGGCCTGTTGGCATAAAGTTTACAGACCTTCCAGATAAAAGCACCATCAGATGTATAGAAGCACAGATCATTTGACCTGAGTGCTAATGTTTCAGGCTGTAGAATCTGATGGAGCAGCCTGATCTCCACCTTTTTTCCGCCATTGCTCTTGAACAACGAAGCGAATGTCTGATAGTCTGGTTTCAAAACCATTCATATCTTGACGACATTTCTCAACCACTATTCTTGTTTCCGAAACAACATCCATTAGGGATTGGACTTGTGTCTGGAGCACAGATATATCACTCTGTCTAGCAGGAAGATTTTGTTCAGTAGGCGATTTGGACGAGGTTACCTTGACAACCAACCCAGAATTACGCAGGAAGGTGCTTTTTGCACTGTTAGTGGAGAGATACTGACGCACTGCAGCAAGAGGTGTCATTGTGCCTGTGGTAGTCTCGTCACCTTCAGGTGGTTGTGGCTGTTCAATCATTTTTTCCATAGCTTCCCCAAAGTTTGAACTTGTAGATTAGTGTACCAGATAAGTTACTAATGAGACAAAAACAAACAAAGTAGGTTAAACGTTTATACATAACTTATTTTGGTGAACTACTGTAATACATTAGCATGTATTGTAGTGCCAACTACATAATAAAATCACTTTCGGAACATATGTCCATGTAGCATGCCTACTGTATTGTCTATTTTCTCACATTCGTTGACATCTAAGGATAAAGAGACATGGTTTAAAGTAGGATGAACATAGTATGACATCATTCATATCATGGGAAAACAGATATAAAACAAACAGTCTATTTTATCATTGTGTGCGCACGTGAACATAACAACTAGATTACAGATCAAGACCAAAAGAATATCCTTCATCTCTTTTAAACCATGTAAGGTGAAATGATACGTTAAGACAACTGTGAATAAAAGTGAACAGAGTAACTGACATTGGCTGCAAACCAAGTAGTTAAATGAACACATCACAGTACCAATCAGTTCAATGCAGGAGGAGTAAGGACTTACAATAGCGGCTTGAACTTGTGTGTTCATGCCCTTCATCTTGCTGGTGTGGCAATCCTTGAAGATTTGCACTGCATTCGGTTCAGGTTCTTTTTCGTCCGCACAGGATTTCCTCTGTATTTGGAACAAGTCAATATAGATATGATAATATGGCACAAAAAAAGAAGGAAGTAGCAGCTATTTACAAGAGCCTCGCGGTGTGCAATATAGCTACGAGATCCTGTTGTCTGTTGGGATTTCACTTTAGAACAGTTGCTTTTTTTATTCAAATAGTTAGCCCAGAAGAAGATACACTTATAAGGCACATACATAAATACAAGTTCAATATGTGGTCTGATCAAATACATATAGCCTACCTGATACTTTGGATCAGACCAGTGTTTAACAAGGGCTGTCCTGTCTTCATTTGTAATATATTCCACTGGAGATGTTTGGCCGATTTCATATTTAGCCTTGCCTTCAAAGTGAGATTTTCTAAGGTGGTACCGATACTGTCGTAGAGCAGACTGAAAAACATGAGTGCATGCTTGTTTAGTTGCATCATCTTTCGGATCCAACTTGAACCTCATCTGTTGAAAAAAGAATGTGAATCTTATTAGGAGGAAGCTAGAAAGTATGGGACAGAGCAAGACAATATTACTAATTGCGATGAATAACATTACTTACGGATAAATGGTCAAGGAAGGTGTTAAACTGGGTATTGTCTTTCTCATTCCTGTACTGGATCCACATTGGGAGGATACGTGCATGACACCTAACGGCAACGGCTGCCTCTGATACTAACTTGGCTGACTCTGTAGCATCACGTGGCCTTTTTAAACCTGCCTCAAAATGGATCTCCATTCTTCCTCCTTTAGATTTTGTTAATCTGTCAAGCATTATCCCTGATGTCTGTTTCCGCTTGCGCCGTAGTGCTAGTTCAACAACGAATATGGAAAGTGTTAGTGTACATCAAACTGTGAGAGTACATATAAAGGAGCATGCAACTGCAACTTGACTCGGTCAGGTACCGTCTTGGTGTTGATGCTCATGAGGTTCATGTGATCTTGCCAAGTCCTGTTGTGTCAGCAGTGCTTCGGAAGTAGTGTTAGGTGTGAAGGCAGCTTGGGAACTGGCCAGTTCCGGAGCAAACGAACGATTAACTGGTTCAGATGCTGGTATAGTTGAAGCGGATGCTGCAGCTGGTGGAGGAGGTGATACTGTGTTTGTAGATTTAGGCGGTGGACTTGGACCTTCTACTGCACTATAAGTACCAGTAGAATCTCGACGGCAGAACCTTTTCTGTTTCACCCGACGAGTAACAACACTCCCTACTATATTATTTTCCTTGCTCTTTTTTGACTTTGCCATGTCAAGCTGTACCCACAACACAAAAGAATAAAATAACTCTTCAGAACTAATTGATGCATGATACACACAAGCAATACTTTGATGTAAGACAACCGTATCAGGATGGAATATGTAAGAAAAACAGGACGGCATGACATATTCACAGCTACGATGTGCAAACTAAGCAGAAGGATTTTCAAGAAAATAGAAGTAATGCAAGCTAGACACCATATGAAAGATGCAACCAATATTACTCTGCCAAGTTAAAAGTGTCTTGTCATAAGTGGCAACTCGAAAAATTAGAAGCAGTACAACATAGAAATCAATGCAAGATGCAACCACTATCAAACTGCCATGTTAAAAGCGTCCAATCATGAGTGACTGATGCGGGATACACAACAGCAGTACTTTGATGTAAGAACATGGTATGATAGATAGATGCAGTGTATTCTAGACACAGAAAGCCATGTCATATCCACATGTATAACGTATAAACTCAGCAGGTGCAATTTAATCAAAATAGAAGAGATACAGGCTAGACAACATATGCAACATGAAACCAATTATCACACTGTCAACTTAGAGCAAGCACTTGTGATGGTGGAGTACGGGAGATGAACTCATCATGTAGACTTGGGACTTCAACTTCATTAGTAGTAGCAGTGGCAAATCTAGAGAGTCTCTGTTTGCGTCGGTGCGGAGGACCACCAACATCCCCTAACTTACTCTTTTCCTTCCTATTTTCTGATATTGCCTTATGAAGTCAAAACCACAAGAAGATGAATAAAATTAGCTCTACATAACTGGTTGATGCATGATACAAGCGAGCACTACTTTGATGTACGGCAAGCGCAGGATAGGAGGATGGAATATATACAAAAAAAGACACGTTTCATATTCACCCGTAGGATAGGAGGATGGAATATGTATGAAAAAACAGTAAGCGGAAGGCATTTCAACAAAATGAGAAGAAATGAAAGCTAGGCACCATATGAACATGCAACCAATATCACTCTATCAGGTAAAAAGTGTCTCGTCGTAAGTGCCATTTCAAGAAATTAGAAGCAGTACAAGCTAGAAGACAATGCAAGATGCAACCTACATCACAGTCCCAAGTTAAATGTGTCTTATGGGTAAGTGATCGTTGCAGGTATAAGTTGTAAGCTACGCAGATGCAATTCAACATAATCAGAAGCAATACAAACTAGACATCATACGGAAAACGCAACCATGTATAACAGTTCCATGTAAGAGCAAGCACCTGTGATGGTGGAGTAGGGGAGATGTGCTCATCATGTACACGTATGTTCTAGAAACAGGAACACGTGTCATATTCACAGGCATTATGTGTAAAGTAGGCAGATGCAATTCAAGTTAGAAGCAATACAAGCTAGACATCATACGCAACATGCAACCACATATAATAGTGTCAAGTTAGAGCAAGCACCTGCGCTGGTGGAGTAGGGGAGATGTGCTCATCATCTACACAGCTACATTGACTGTCCAGCCTTGTGTTGTCTTGCGAATCTTGTTGGGAGGATGGCGGAGTAGAATCTGTAGAGACCCCCTGTTTGAGTTGCTCCGAACGACCACCATCATCCACTACCGGACTAATTTCCTTTAGCTGTAATGATTTTGCATTGTGAAGTCAAACCGATAAGAAAAAGGAATAAAATTCGCTCTTCAGAACTCATTCATGCATGATACTGACAAACACTACTCGGATGAAAGGCAAACACATGATGCGAGGATGGAATATGTATGAAAAACAGGATGGTGTGACATATTCACACCTATGATGTGGTCACTACTAGGAAAAGGGCTATAGATGATATTGCTACTAATGGTGCACCGTGTATGTGGTGCGCCACTGCTATATAGCAGTGGCGCACCTGTATCTGGTGCGCCATTAGTAATATATTACTAATGGCGCACCTGGTGTGTGGTGCGCCATTAGTAGTTTTGAAAAAAAAAATTGTTAGTAATGGCGCACCATGGGATAGTGCGCCATTACTATTTGACATAGTAATGGTGCACCACACCCACCGTGCGCCATTAGTAGTTTTGAAAAGAAAAATTGTTAGTAATGGCGCACCATGGGACAGTGCGCCATCCCTGATGCGCCATTACTAACAAATTTTTTTTAATTTTTTTTTCAAAACTACTAATGGCGCACCACACATCAGGTGCGCCATTAGTAATATATTTAGCACCAAGGTTACTAATGGTGCACCTGAAGTGTGCTAAATGCACCCCCCCGTTGGACCGCCTTTTCAGTTTAAAAAAATACAATAAAATGATGGAAATGTCAAAAAAATAAAAATAATAAGTTCCCCATGTGATATGTAGTCTAGTTGTTGGGAAAATTTACAAATATGAATTTCGACTTTATTTGCAAAATCTCTCTGAAATTTAGTAAAATGGGCATAACTTTTGCAGACGAACTCGGATTAAAAAGTTTTTTATATGAAAAATCATCTACTCGAAAAGTTACATCCGAATTGAACGGGGGAAACCCATTCAACATCTTCAAAATCCCCAAAAACCTAACAGAACGACAGATACGGGGCTTTTAAGATCTAGAGGAGGGAAAATGCAAAAAAAATTCAAACTTACTAGTGGCGCACCATTTGCTAGGTGCGCCACTAGTAACGGGGGGAATTTTTTACAAAATATGATACGTAATATGACCGGGAAGTTTGAAATATTTTTTCAAAATTTCATCATACTCATGAACATGAACAAAGTCCTAGACATCAACAAGGTTTAATAGGATTGATATGATAGATATATCAACAAGTGCCTGTGAAGTGAGCTGGTGCTGGGGTTGGATAGAACTGCGAAGTTAAGCGTTCTCGGGCTGGAGTAGTGTGAGGATGGGTGACCTTCAGTGAAGTTTGGCCACAGAGTGTGATTTGACTTGAGATTAAGCATATTGACTCGAGATTAAGCTATAGTGACCCGAGATTAAGAATTTTTTTTAAAAAATTGTTACTAATGGCGCACTTCTATGTGGTGCGCCAATAGTATACCAGATACTAATGGCGCACCTATGGTGCGCTAGTATACCAGATACTAATGGCGCACCCATGGGGCACCATTAGTAAAAAAATACTAATGGCGTGATGCTAGTGGCGCACCTGTAGTGCGCCATTAGTAGGCGAAATAGGTGCGCCACTAGCAAGCCTTTTCCTAGTAGTGGGTAACTAAGCAGAAGGCATTTCAACAAATTAGAAGCACTGCAAGCTAGACACCATATGAAAGATGCAACCAATATCACTCTGCTAAGTTCAAACTGTATGGCGTTTCAACAAATTAGAAGTAGTACATGGTAGAAATCATATGCAAGACACAACCAATATCACAATGGCGACTTAAAGGTGCCTTATCATAAGTGACTGATGCGGGATATGCAAGAATAGTAGTCTGATGTAGAAACAGGAACACATGTCATATTCACAGGCATTATGTGTAAAGTAAGCAGATGCAATTCAACAAAGTTAGAAGCAATACAAGCTAGACATCATAGGTGTGAAGTAAGCAGATGCAATTCAACAAAGTTAGAAGCAATACAAGCTAGACATCACAAGCTAGACCACATATCACACTGCCAAGTAAGAGCAAGCACCTGCGATGATGGTGTGTGGGAATTGCGGTGATCAACTAGAGAGCTACGTTGACTATCTTCATTTAGCCTTGCTATTTCTTGAGAATCATGTGGGAGGATGACACTGCACTCATTAAACGAGTATGGCGTATGACAGTAACCCACCTGGGTGACTGTCTCATCATAAGTGATTGACGAGGGATACAAAAGAGCATTAGTTTGATGTACGAACATGGTTAATAGACATATGTAGTATGTATCAAAAATAGGAAGGCATGTCATTATCAAAGATATAATGTGTAAAGTAAGCAGATGCAATTTAACCAAATTGGAAGCAATAGAAGCTAGACACCATATGCAACATGCAACCACATTTGACAGCGCGAAGTTAAAGCAAGCACCTGGGATGGTTGTGTGTGGCAATTGAGATCATCAACTGCAGAGCTACGTTTACTGTCTCCAACTGCTGACACTGCACCTGTTAGAGCGCTGGAACGCTTAGTGCTTATCTTTGAATTACACTGGAGCGACTTCTGTCTTTTCTTTTCTGCATTCATCAACACTGCGTCAGAGTCTGAAATACCCATGCATAAAAAAACAATAGTGTGAGTATGGGTGAAGTGTGTGCACAATTAGTACAGTGTAAAGGTAGCAGATAGCAGGTCAGTGAGAAATAAATGACGGGAGACATATGATAGCTCTACAACATGCATGGCACACTAAATTACTACAGGATTCTATGAAAATAACAGTCAACTGAAAGCAAATAGGTCATTCCATTTTTTCTGCATCGTCCGTTGTACAAAGAACGGGCAAATCGCCTTCATCTACCTCCAGCCAGTCAGTATTGACGATCTTCCTCGAAATGCCAGCGACCACCGGCCCAGTATTCCTCCCCTGCCTACGCCCTCCCCTCGACCTCCCCGCACCGCCGTGCTTGGCTCCGCCCCCCGGCCATTCATTCAAGCCCGACCGACCTCCAGATCGGGCGCATGCAGCTCCTGCGTGCCACACCCCTATGATAGACACCGATCCGCCGCTTCCCCGGGAAACAGGCGGACTAGGTGCTCCGCGCGCCTAAGAGGGTGCTGCTTCTTTTAATTGCGGTTCGACAGACCCTGAATTGAATTCCAGGCGGTACTGACATCTAGGAAAGGTGAAATAGTAAAAGGGAGGAAACCTTGTGCATTTAGTATCATGAAGAAGATGCAGTAAGAAGCGCTCAACTAATTTCTTTCGTGGGATGAATACGGTGTGAGTGGAGACGTAAGATTTGCACAAATAAGGGAAGAGGAGTACCTCTTTCTGCTGGTAGTGTTGTGTCCTCCTTCTATTTTTCTGACGATCTTCTTGTTGTTCGCTGGAAACCAGAAGTTGTGGAGGACAGTGCAGCCTTGGACGAACCCATGGCCAAGTTGTTGAGTGTGGTGCGGTGGCCGTCTGTTGGCGGCGGGGAAGCAGATCCGAGGCGGCGAAAGACGGCGTAGCGGGAACAACTCCGGTGCGGTGGACGGTTGCGATAGTGGAGCCGCAGCAGTGAGGCGCAGGACGGCATGGTCGGAGTGGTTCTCGTACGGCGCACGTCGGCGTCGGCGTCGTGGAGGCAGCTCTGCCTCGGCTTCAGCTGCTAAGTCCTTGAGGGGGTTGCGGTTGCAGTTGCGTTGGACGACGACGTCGGGGTACCGGCTCCGGCGTGATGAAGGAGGGCGGTGGTGGATTGGCCGCTATGGGGTGGAGGACGGAGGAGGCTGGGGTTTCGCGGCTGGTGGAGAGGGCATTTTCACGCCCACGGAGTATGAATGGGGAAACGGAGGGAGGCGGGGAACTAAGGGGGAACAATGTTTCGGTTTGAGATGCGCTTGTTTGAAATTTGGGGAAAGTTACAAACTTTGCCCCCATCTAAAATTTCGGACATATTGCGGGTTGGGGGTAGGACAGTCTTGTCAGGTGTCCCAAATGTGGGCGGGATAGATATCGGCCGAGCGCATGGGTAGGCGCCCACGGCGTATGAATGTTTCTCTAGCGTCTTGGTGAAAATACAAACCTACCCCGGTTTAGACCTTTGGACATCGGGCCGATAGGCTACACGGGTCAGAGTCAGGACAGTAATTTCCTGCCACCAAAACATTAGTCTCGCGCGGTTTCGGGTGACCAGAGGCCTATTTGGCACTTCGTTCAATATTTGGGAGCAGAAGCATTAACGTTTTCGGTTCTCTTGAATTGAACTTTCAGGATTTGTCAAACTTCACAAATCTTTACTCTTGAAAATCCTAAAGCTACGATTGTTTTGGAATGGAGGGGTACATTTGAATATACATTGTACACGAGTATATATTAAAAAATATGCAACTTACCTCAGTTCATGCATGGTTCCACATATAATCTCCTTGGTTGCAAAAAAAAGTTAGATATGTGTATGAATATATATAGCATGTTCAAACTCACAACAAAGATTGATGCCCCCTTTTACATCTGATTTACAAATGCCATTATCTCGGGTTCAAATAGATGAATGCACTTCTTATGAATTCGAATCTTCGAAACCCCCTTTATGTTGAATTCGACATGTATTCTATTTCATAGCTAGCAATTTGGAATGTATCCATGCAAGTGACAAATGTATAAAGTGCTTCACACTAACAACATGGAGTGCACTAATTAATGTTTATATATGAATTGCAAAAGCATCCACTGCCTGTATTTCAAACCGCTCTCACTCTATGGATCGATAATATGAAATAAACACATGCTAATGCTAGAATTCAATTGCAGTTGAAGAAAGATCCTACTCCTGGTACTTTATATTAGTGATAGGGGTGTGTACAAAGTACACGTGAATACCAGACATTGTGCGTGTGTGTATACTATGGACGAACTAGCCCCCAAGCTTGTATAACATACTAAGGGCCTAGGGTTACAAATCATATATAGTCGGCTTATCACCAGTGGGGATAGAGTCCTCCGCGACTCTGGTAGCTTCATGTTGTACGCCGAGTCCTCCACATGGGTCTTCGTATAACACGTCTCGGTCCAACCTATATGTGGCGCAGGATGGAACCGACCCATGAGTCTTCATGTTGACCCACCACAACTAGAAATGATGTGCCCACCACAGCACACACGCAATCGGCCACTAAGAAAATAAGCATATACAATAGTACAACGGTATCTAGCTCACGATACGTCTCCATATTTTGTTGATGACACTGACGGACTTTGCATTTGATGCGTGCTCTGTATTTTGTTGACGACACTTACGTTCATTGTATTTGAAGCGAAAGCACGATATGGTCACTGGACTTCAGAATAAGCTCATCACGGTCACCACATACATTTTGTCATGCTAACCAACATGTGGTTGGATGGTTAGAGGACAGTGGTTTCTCGAGCCCACCAAGTTTAAAGTCCCGGTGCTCGCATTTATCTTGTGTTAATTTCAGTATTTTCCGGCGATGTACGTTCAGTGGGAGGAGACGTGCCACTCGACTACGAGGCACCTATGGTGACTTCGTAAAATCTCAAGATCATATATGCTGGCCCACTCTCTCGAAGGTGCTCATAGGGGTAGGGTTCGCGTGTGTGCGCTTATAGCGGTGAGTGCTTGCGCGTATATATGAGCCCTTGCGTCTGTACCATGTTAAACAAATACATATCATGATTATACGGTCACTGGCTCACCCGTACAACTCCCTATTTTGTTGATGACACAATCAATTGACCAGTCAAACGTTCCACGCGGTGCAACTAGTGTTGCACCATTGGGGCGCGTAATCATGGGGCCCACCTGTCAGCCCGTATATGAAAGAAAGAAATGGTAGTTTGAGTCTGTACTGTGTTAATAAAATAGGAGTACATTTTAGGGTGATCATACGGTCACTGGCTCACCATACAGCTCCGTAATTTGTTGATAACACGATCAATTGACCAGTCAAACGGTCCACATTCAGCAGCGCACATTACCATAGGGCCCACCCATCAGCGCATATATGAAGGACAGAAATGGTAATAAATTAGTGGTCGGTGGGTATTCGAAGTCGTGAGACCTCTGGTTGGCAGTCACCGGCGGTTGGGGGGCGTTCATTGGGCGGTGGGGTGGGGATCCCTAGAGAAAAAGCTCGGCGGGGGGGGGGGGGGCTAGAGGGATGGCCGGTGCGGCGGCGGACCGGCGGTGGGGAGGGGTTTCGGGCAGGGCGGTCCGGCCGCGGGCGGCGGGGGCGGGCGGTTCGGCCGGTGGTGGCTGGCGGCTCAGGGGGGTGGAGTTTGATGATAAACCGGAGGCCCTTGATTTCGTATCCAACGGCTAGAAAATCTAATGACCTGAGATGAAAAAGTCAGTCGACTGACGTGTAGCCTCACCCCGCATGTACACATGCACGCACGCAAGACACGCACGCATGTAGGCGTGCAACACTGACACGTACGCACGCACGCATGCTGGCGTGCAACACTGACACGTACACATGCACTCACGAACACACGCACGTACGCACCCATGCATGCAACACTGAAACGTACCCTTGCACGCACGCAACACTCGCACGCCTGCATGCACATTGCACACGACGCAAGACACACGCTCAACCTATACGTGCATGCACCCTTTGTTAAGGACATGGATTGTTACGGGTATTGATCAATCTTATCTGTGATAAGCAGAAAATTGATGTTTGCAGCGGTCTTTATGAATCACAACGTATCGAACGGGCTATCAACATAGTGGTCTTATCTACATGAAAAAGATGACGTCACACTCAATGAACAATCATCGGTTTATGAAATGCCTGCTTCTGACCGCACTGGCCCACCAAAGGTTCCTCTGCTGTGCGCTGCCTGTGTTGGGTCACTGACATGCAGGCCATGCACCCAAAGAGCCCACACGTCAGTGGAAGAACGGCGCAGTGTCCTAGGTCAGAGTTGAGGGCGCCACTCGCGGCACGCCCGGCTGAACACGCCTCCGTGCCGCATTCAAACGCCTCCATGAAACCCGCCCGTGTGGAAGCCGAGAAACCCACTCTGGACACACGTCCGTTCATGACCGGGCCGGCGTTAAACGCTACGCCGACCGAGCTCCTCCCGTCCGCCGTCTATTTAATCTCCTATTTAAACGAGGCCAAACGCCGGCCAAGAATCGCACACCTCCGCCGCTCCCCTATCTCCTCCACCATTTTGTCCACTCTTACAATGGCTTATGAAGAGTAGTTATTACGCATCCAAGCCGGCTGGGTAGCCCGCCGGATACGAGCTATGCAGCTTGCTGATCCACCTCCCTCCCCTCGCCCGACGGAGCCAGTTGCCGCCCCAAGCCGGCGCGCGGTTCAGCAACTCGCCGCTCCAGGCCAGCTCAACGAGGAGTGGCGCACGGGCGTCGTTGCTGCCGTCCACACCGCCGCCTCGTACCGCGTCTCCCGTTTCTGTGGCCGAGACTCCCATGCCGGCGGCCGCGCCATGCAAGCAGCGACAGAAGCCGGGTGCGCGGAGAGTGACGAGTCGGTGGCCAGCGCCTCCGCGTCCGCCGCCATCATCGAGGAGAAGTAGAACACGGGAGGCCGCCGCCGCTTGGGTCCCATGACGGCCACAGCGGAGGCGACGCCGGCATACACAGCAGGTGTCTTGCCGGATCCTTTTGTTGCGACGACCTTCGTCGACCCCGTATGGGCTCCACGGAAGAGGGGAATGTTAGGATGAACTCGAGCCGGTGCCGGGCATGGCGAAGTAGTGGCCGGTGATGAACTCGAACCGGTGCCGGCCACCATCATCTTCGTCACCAGCCAATGATATCAGTTGGGTAGTGGGGAAGCGAGTCGTCCTTTGCGCTGAAGCATATACCTCCGGGGCTCCCGGCAGTCCGGTGATCGTGCTGCCGGACATGAGGAACACAAATCGATCGGCGGGAGACCATTTAGGCCAGGTATTATATACCTGTGCTTTCCAGAACTAGCACCGCGTAGTTCAATTGAATGTAATGAAATCCGTCCTGTTTGTATCAAAATCCGGTATTTTATATGATTTCCGCCGTTGTTTATATGAAATATCAGTTTGTCTACATGTTTGCGTGAATTTCGTCCGGTTGGTTGAGTTGCTGTCATAATGTGTGCGGCTAGGCTGGATGGCGTAATTAGCGGGTCGTCGGTCGTTCTGCGGGCGGCTTGGGCGGCATTATGGGACAAAAAAACACAGCTCGTGCGAGCTCGTCTCCAACGTGCGCGCTGGAGGATGCATGACAGCATGAGCACCCGAGCCATTCCTCGTTCATCGGTGGCAAAGGCACCGGTGGACAAAAGGGTCGCCAATATTTTGGCTACCCCGGCAAGATCCAAACAGCCCCTCCCAACAGATTCAAATCCGTCGTTCGCCATGGAATTTTGCCATGTGTTGTTTTCATGGACTAGCAAGATGCCCGTGCATTGCACGGAACATCAAGATGCATTTCTTTACAAACTCCCGCATGCATGCAAGGGATAATTAATGTCCTCCTTTGCTAGTACCACAAGGCAAACACCATTAATATTGCATAGATTAGTGTTAGTGGCCTTGTATATCTGCAAATTGTAATTTTGATAGTGGCCCCTTGTATATAAAAATGGAGGGAGAAAGATGAGAGATAAGGTGAGGAGGAGTGGGGTGTGGTGGTGACTGGTGGTCGTACTGGGCGGAGGCATGGGCATGGCCGGCGCATTATGTCTAGATTTGTATCTCAATCACACACACCCACGTAGGTGGGGGACGTGCACGAAGAGAAGAGGTGCACGCACGACGCACGTACTCCCGTCTCTTTCCCAACTACACCCGCGCGGGTACACGGTGGAGCTCATTTCTGTACGAAAAAGGAAGCCCACATGGTAATTTGGCACGTGTACTGGTTGTCCACTTGGTGGAGGGAGGATCGTCTACCATGGGTGAACAAACAAATTGCGACTTGACGCGTTATGTTAAATTAAAAAAAGAGGCAAACCATGTGGGGCTTACCATAGAGGCAAGGCTCTATACACTGGAGTACTTTTGATGTGTCCCGTCAACTCGCAGAACGAGGAGAAGCTTGCTTAGTACGCCGTCTCCCCCGCCCACGGGTGCGGTGGCTCGCAGGATGAGGTGAAGCTTGCTTACGAGTAGTAGTAGTAGTAGTACTACTACTACTGTACGCCTTTACACCCGCTCCCTCGCCCACGCGCACGGGGGCTCGCAGCACGAGGAGCAAATTTTACTACTCCCTCCGTTTACTCCTCGTCCCTACTACATAGGAGTACTTTTGTTAGTACTCCCTCCATTTACTTATACAAGGCCACTATCAAAAAATACATTTTGCAACTATACAAGGCCACAAATATTAATCGAGACAAAAGTTACTACTCCCTCCTTTCCAGTTTATGGCTCAATTTCAAAATCTCTCCAACCATGGTAGACGGTGAGTGGTCGAATTAATTTTGTAGTTTGCACAAGTAATTAGTACGCTCATTTTTCTCAACAAGTTATGTTTACTGAGGCATTAATTAGAACGAATGCATGAATGACCACTAAATTTCCATGAACTTGTACATGCATTGGTTAGTTTCCTCTTGACACTGCTTGCGTCGGGTGATCTAACGCACCTCGAAATCCAACATGTAATGGTACTACTACTAGTATAGTAGAATTGAGACTTATCAAACGGAAAAACGAATGTTTTTTAGATGAGCCCTATAAACCCTAGTGGGTTCGTACTCCGTAAAAACAGATTTTTCCAAAACTAAGTCGCTCCCTTTCATGAATTCTGTAGTATACTCCTCCGCCGACGCTCCCTTTCATGAATTCTGTACTTCCTGTCGCCGAGAAGAAACATAACATAGTTCTGCTGGGGGCTCAGAACAACACACCTCTCAAATTAAACTAAGCACACCTGAAATTAAATTATGCAACTAATCCGGTAGACACTGCATTAGAAGTTTAGAACGACCATGAGCAATGACACTGCCACCTTACTCAGAGTCCTCGTCCACGTCCTCGACTTCGTCCTTGTCCCTCTTCCTCTTGGCCGGTACTTCTTTGCTTGAACCGCACACTTGGCTGTTGCTCTTCATCCAACCCTTGTAGATATTGAAACAAAAGGTAGCCATCCATTGCAGCGTAGTGGATGTGGTCTATATCTAGTACATTCCGCTGCCATGCATGACGATGAAACGTGTAATGAGGTTTCTCCAGTTTACGGTACGAAGGATGAACCATGGCTCCTGCTAGGGTCAGCATTGAAGCCTGACGAGAGGGCACCAGCCGATTCTTCTGGAGGTCGAAGGGATTGTCTACAACGAATTTCACTGTTTTGTCCTTGAGGAAGTTCTTAAAATCCTGGCACTCAACGTCGGCATGGCATATGTGGTAGACCAAGCAAACGTTATGTACGCAAAACTGGATCATGGCGGGCTTCTTCCTCTCTTCGTCCTTTAGATCCTTCTCTCCTCCTAGGACTATGGTGTACTCAACATCTAGCCTAGCGACCCACTCATCATCTGAGTTTTTGAACATGCGTCTGAAGCGAGAAAGGCATCCTTTCACCGTCGCGGAAGAACGGGTGTAGATGACGTCGAACTCATCGCCGGTGATGGTTCTAACCTTGTACTCACTGCCGATCATGGAGATTTGGGACGCCATGGATTTGGGAGGAGGGTTAGGATTAGTGGAACTGCCGTAATGTGAATGGACAGGACGACTAGGAGCGAACCGTCGTAGTATTGAAGGACGTGCGGGGACGAGTAGGCGCGAACTGCCAGTGTGCGAACGGTAGGGTAGTGGCTTTCCATTCTCCCATGATACGGGCTTCCGAGAGCCCTTGGATCTGAGATCGAACGGTTGCATGGCATGATTCTAGACCTATGGGTGAATATCCTATCCTGGAGGGTTATTCTGCAAATTTTCAGCAACTTAGCATGCGACCGTTTGATCCCAGATCCAAGGGCTGCCAGCAGCCCGTATCATGGTCGCGCCTACCACGACCGTCGCGTCGCTCGCGCGGTCGCGCCCTTGGAGATTTAACACGGTGCGTTAGGCTATCTGATGTTGGCATGTCATACATAGTCATCACTTAGTCACTCATACTACAACAAGGTTGGCTATAAGTGTATTTTTTTACTCCTCTCTATCTCTTTTTTCGTACTCCCTCCGTCCCATAATATAATAACGTTTTTGACACTAGTGTAGTGCCAAAAACGTTCTTATATTATGGGACACAGGGAGTACTAGTATTTATTGCATTTGCCAAGGAGTGACCTCTTCCAATGAAATGGTGTTGCTAAGTTTGCTTCATTTAATTAGCTATAGACTCAAAATTGTCTTTTCACCTAGGTACACGCGCTTAGCACCGTTTCTTCCTTCGGTCACCAAACTAGTCTCTCTCTTCTTGATTAACTTGCCACATCAGACTTTATGCCTATGTGGCAAGCTTAAGCACCTGTAGGAGCAAGTAAAAGTAAGTACAATAGTGCGCTTTACATGACATTTTTGCATATGTGGAGGAAAGAGAGGCAAGGAAAAAGTGGAGAAGTGGGCTCTCATGCAAGAGCCAGCCTCTACTACATGGTGGAGCATTGGGAAAGGCACCTGTATGGAGGTGGCTAGGAATCGGGAGAGTCACGCCGGACGTAGCGCCGCAGTTAAAATGATAATGGCAAGTCAAATCACGGGGCCCCACCTGTCCAGCAGTAACTCGCTGTCAAATCACATAGCCCTACATTTGCAGTAGCCTACTCCCTCGTCTTCTCGCGTCTCTGTCGAACCGACTAGGCGGAACTGCCCCGCCGCCTACCGCGCAGGAAAAGCCCTGCCCTCGACTTTTAAATACAACTACATCCGCTTAAGAATCCAATGATATACTTTTTGTGACATAGTAACTCATATTTAGTTAGTCAAATGGATGACCTAGAACTACGTGCAGGCCCTATAAACCGAGACGCCTAAAAATAAAAAAACCGAGACGGAGAGGGTAGTTCAGCATGTATCTTTTTAGATCAATATAGTGGGGATTCACCAAGGAACAAAACCAAGTGGTAGGTTGCTCCTGTCGTGTTGGCATAGCAACTCAAGCAGGGTCAATCCGCACATGAAATGGCGACACACTTAATAGGACCCCTTTGGCCGACATGTGGCTCATCCACCGTCTTGTTCCACGTGCAATGCACCAAATTACAGTTTGAAGCAGCGGTTGGAATTGGAGGCACCCCGGTCGTAGCGCCGCAGTAGTAGAAAATGAGCGATGAGGGGTCAAATCACAAAGCCCCACCTTTCCCGCATTAAGCTGGACGGACGAAGCAACCATCATTTCACTCTAGGACGCAAGAGCATAAAGAAAAGAGAAAACAGTGATGCGTGCGGCAGCTACCTAGGGCACCCTAGGATAGGGGTCTCCACTACAGATCCTTTTCTTTTTTTGAAAGCGCCTCCACTACAAATCGGCTTCTCTCTTGTCCTCTTGAAGAAAACCAATGATGAGTGCGGCGGTAGGGTTTGTAGGAGTACTACGGCATGCGGGGCCACGTCGTAGTAAACGGGTTCGAGTCGACGCCTTAAATATGTGTGGGCCGCTTGGTTTTACTGGAACGAGGCAGCATTTTGGGTTCGGGGACCAGTGGAGAGATAGTACGTACAAAAAATTGTGGACGTAGGTTCGACCGAAAGGCAATGATGCATGGGCCCTGCATTTTGATATACCCGGGGCCGCGTGAAATTTTCTACTCTACTCAAAACTAGTAAGGTACACATGTATTGAACGCATGGGATTTCGAAACCAAATTATGAATAAATACACACTATAGCATGTAAAGCTTTGAGTCATATATGCATGATGTAGATGTTCGTTTAGTTCTTATAGTTCATCTCATTCAAAATCAATTAGTTTTATAAAAATGTTAAGATTCATGGGGTTGTGCATTGTAAATCATAAAGTAAAAAACAAATAATGGCAATTCATTTAGAAAAAAATCAATTATGATACAGAACTAGAACAAAGGGGACCCACCGGACGGGCCACCGTATTTCGTGAAAAAAAAATTCCCCTTGACTGCTGGGACCCACCAGCTACACCTTCGCACGCAAGGAAGTGCGTCCGAGAAAAAAAACAAAATGATTCGCCCCCCTGACTGCTGGGACCCACCAGCTACATCTTCGCACGCAAGGAAGTGCCTGACAGTCGGGACCCACCTGGTCGAAGCATACATAGCGTTGTCATTCTGGTCGCGAATGTGTACGTACATATATACTGGTGGATGTAGAGGCGCGCACGTGTCGTAGTAGAGGCGCACACGTAGAATGTACACGTATGTACAGTGGCCAGGGTGCAAGAAAGAAAATACGGCCACATATGTGTACATACGGGCGGGGTCTCGAAGGCCTACTCGCGCATACGTACGGCCAGGTCTCGTGTACATGGTTGGGTCGGAACGGAGAAATAGCCTCGTCGTCGTGTTCATGGGGAGGCAACGGAATGCATCGTGTTCATGGGGAGGCAACGAAATGCGTCGTGTTCATGGGGAGGCAACGGAATGCGTCGTGTTCATCGGGAGGCAACGGAACGCGTGGGAGGCAACCGGCTGGGTCGGAACGGAATGCGTGGTCGTGTTCATCAGGAGGGCTTGGACGGACCGCTCAGCGGAGGAAACGGCCTTGTGTTCGACCGACCACATTCGAAACGGGATCCTGTTCATTGGGAGGGGTCTGGCGTACCGCAAAACAGAGGAAACGGACCTCCTACGGTCGAAACGGGGGTCCTGTTGATCGGGAGGGGTGTGGCGTACCGCAAAACGGACGAAACGGACTTGTGTTGGAGCGCTACGGTCGAAACGGGGGTCCTGTTCATCGGGAGGGGTGTGGCGTACCGCAAAACGGGACTCCACGGGATACTGTTCATCTCCACCGTCGACCTCCTCCAGCCTCCACGAGCTCCTGTTCATCTAGCCGCCACGGGCTCCTGTTCATCCAGCCTCCACCGCGCGCTACTCCACCGGCTACTGTTCAACCACCCCTCCACCGTCTACTGTTCATCCAGCCCTCCACACCACAGGGTCCTGTTCAACCACCCCTCCACGGGCACCCCTCCACCGTCTACTGTTCATCCAGCCCTCCACACCACAGGTTCCTGTTCAACCACCCCTCCACCGTCTACTGTTCATCTAGCCCTCCACCACACCACGAGGTCCTATTCATCCAGAGGCAACGCCACCACTCACTGGTCATCCAAACCCCCCCGCAACGCTCACTGTTCATCCCAAAGGCAGCATCGATCGGCTTCAGTTAGCAGCAGTAGCGAAGGAATCGCTCGATCGGGTTCAGTTCACAGCCATCGATCGATCGCTCGGGTTCAGTAACGCGTAGCCTGCAGTGCAATCGCTCAGGTTCAGTTAGAGCCCAACGTCTCGCTCGGGTTCAGTTAGAGCCAACGCCTCGCACACACGCGCGTACGTGTACGAGAGAAACGCGCATCGCTCGGCCCCCGACCTCCCACCGTAACCGGGAACTCCCCGAAATTTTCCTCCCCCTCGCTTCTACCACGGTTTTTTCCGTCATGGACGGCCCAAAGAATGTCATGCAGCTGTGTCTCCGGCCCGCCCAGGACGAAAAGCCCATTTTCTGTCATGATTTTTTGTCATAGAAGTAGGAGCCCACCACATCTATGATGATACCGGGTTTTGTCACAATTATCGTCATAGAAGTGTCATATGTATGACAGAAAAAAAATTGGTCGGCCCAAAATGTCACGAATGTGTCTTTTTTTGTATTGTGTGAACCTGGTGAGGTGCCCCTTGCATAGATATCTCCGCTCCTCAGGAGCCAGCCTAGCGAGGCCGCCCCAAGGGAGGTCTTGGTGTCGCCCGCCTCGTGAGGCTTGGCCCATCGCGAGGGTCTTGAGTAGCTTCTGCCGAAGCTAGGCCGTATGGGGCCGTTGGTGGAGCCACGCCGTGGGCCGCAGGAAGGCAAGTCAGGGCCCCCCCGTTCCCAGGACACCGACAGTAGCCCCCGGGCCCAAGGCACGCTCGAACTCGGCTTTGAGGCGATGCCAAAGGGCAAGTGCGGAGTGCCGCGGGCCCCAACCGCCTGCGGCCTTGGTCGACGCATGGCGATTGATGGGATGTGGGCACCTTCGCTTCCCCACTTTGCCTCGGCAATCGTTTAATTTGATGAGACCCTGCTGCATGAGAGGAAAAACCATCATTATGTGCAATTGTGGAGGACGGCGGTTGGCCTCCTCCTTGCTATAAATGAGGAAAGGGGTGAAGCCCCCGTTGCTCATATCCTTCTCCTTGCCGCCTGCTTCTTCTTCCTCCTCCGTGCCTTACCGTCTTGCTGCGAGAATTAAGGTGCCGATAATGAGGTTCTCCGATGCCGAGAAGGGCAAAGCCTACCACGAGGAGCAAGGACCACTTCCGCCGAAGAAGAGGCTCGGCTGCTCCCGAGACACTAGCGTGAGGTTGGAGGTGACGCGCCCTTGGTACGAGCGTCCTCCTCCCGGCTTCCCGCTGCCTTTGTTTGCCCAGGCGCAAGGCTATGGAGGAGGAGGTGGCGCCCCGCGACGCTCGCGTCATGGTTGTGGTGGCCAAGCAGTGGTCGCATGATCCGTTGACCCACGAATCCACGCTGAGGGCTCCTTGCGTGAGTTCTTGGTGTGGGCGGCGATGCCACCGCGCACATGGATCTAGTTCCCACGGTTCTTTGCCAAGGAGATGCCTCCAAGGGGGGCTCTTGAGCTGTGGCTGCAGCACGCCGGGTGCTGCACCCTGGCCACGGGGGCAGAGGTTGAGGCCGTCCCTCAGGACAAGATCTTCATGACCCGAGGGTGGGGTGAGGTCGCCCGCTCTTGACGCACAGAGTGGGCCCTCGCCATCCACTTGGAGTATGAGGGTGCCTCCACTTTGTTTTTCAAGGTCTTCGACGAGGAAGGCCGCCGCCTGGAGTGCTGCCCTAGAGGGAGTCGCCAGGAGGGCGCAGCAGCAAGCACCGAGTCTGCCCCCGACCCTGCCGATAGCTCCTCCAGCAGCAGCGACGGATCCTCGGAGTCCAGCGACTCTTCCGAGCCTGACGAGTCTCCGGAGATGAGCGATGACAGCTACGCGCCATCGAGCTCTCGCCGTGCCCAGAGCGCGACAGCAGCATCCGCCTGTCGTCCCCGGTGACCTGGATGGTGTTGGCGTCGGCCTTCCGTGGCCCACTGTTGATGATGGCCTCGGCGGCGACGTCTGTAGTTAGGACTTCTACAAGCCTTCTCTTTTGTTCCCTGCGAGGAATCAAGATGAACCCCATGAGGGTGTGTAAAGAATCTATTATGATACTCGTGGTTGCATGTCTTGCTTCGGCATTATCCCCCTTTTCATCTTCGTGGTAGCTTAGCGCTCTACGCCGACAGGACCCAGTCCCCAGGCAGGTTTCAACCGTCGCTGGTATGCCAGGTCGCAATGCCGTGGTCAAGGCCAGGAGGTGAGCGGCCCGAGGTCCGGTAAGAGCTCCTGAGGCGCGATGCTCAAGAGGCCCCCTTTGGCGTGCAAGCAGCTTCCTGAAGGCAGAAAAGGAAGGCGGCATTGCCAGAGCAAGGCTGCAAACGTCGAAAATCCCGAGTCACAGCACTCGGCTAACTTGAATGCGTGACTTATCTTAGCGAGGTTGAGGCGATTCCTTGCACAGGGCCCGATTTGTGCGTCAGCGGCGGTGGTACTGCTAGGTTAGGTTCGCGCCAGCTTCCCCCTTTCATGCTCTTCTAAATGCTTTGCGTCCTCGAGGCCTGACCCTCGAGCGAGGCTCAGCCGCCACTGGTATGCCAGGTCACGATGCCGTGGTCAATGCCAGGGGGTGAGGGGCTGAGAGTCAGTAAGAGCTCATGAGGCGCGATGCTCAGGAGCCCTCCCTTTAACACGCAAGCGAATCGCATGAAAAAGAAGCAACTAGCGGGGACACCCGTAGTTAAGCTCCAGAGATTCCTGCGGGTTAGTCCGAGAGGAGAATATAGCTCATAATCGCGTTCGCTGTCCTGCTGCTGATCTTTCCGCAAGAAGATGAAGGCACTAAGGGTCTGGTGAGGTGGCGTGCGTGGGCCGGGCCGCGAGCCAAAGCTCGATCTCTCAGGTTTATCAGCGTTGCAGGGACGGACCCGAGCACACGCGCCGTGCCAGCATGTGTAGCCCCCATTGCGGGATGAGCAGGAGGCCGGTCAGCAACGCGGGATGCTGCGAAGGGTAATTAGGCAGGCATAAATTATCTCAAAGGGGCAAGCAACACTAGTTCTGATAGATGCAAGAACGATACATGCCACAGGGATAGACCCATGCGGCCTGGGGATGATACAGCTTGAGTGGCGCCCCCAACAAGGTAAATTAAAGATGCAAAAGGATACACGTCGCAAGGACGGGCCCGTGCGACCCGGGGATTGATACTTCCATTTTGCATCATGCTTTTATGTCGATATTTATTGCATTATGGGCTGTTATTACACGTTATGTCACAATACTTATGCATATTCTCTCTTATTTTACAAGGTTTACATAAGGAGTGAGAATGCCAGCAGCTGGAATTCTAGGCTGGAAAAGGAGCAAATATTAGAGATCTATTCTGCACAACTCCAAAAGTCCTGAAACTCGACGAAAGTCATTTTTGGAAATAATAAAAAATATTGAGTGGAAGAAGTTCACCAGAGGGGGGCCCACCTGGCCACGAGGGTGTGGCGCGCCCTACCCCCCAGGGCGCGCCCCCTGCCTCATGGGCCCCCTGTTGGCTCTCCGATGGCCATCTTCTGCTATATGTGGTCTTTCGTCGAGGAAAAAATCATAAGAAACCTTTCGGGATGAAACTCCGCCGCCACGAGGCGGAACCTTGGCGGAACCAATCTAGGGCTCCGGCAGAGCTGTTTTGCCGGGGACACTTCCCTCCGGGAGGGGGAAATCATCGCCATCATCATCACTAACGCTCCTCTCATCGGGAGAGGGCAATCTCCATCAACATCTTCACCGGCACCATCTCCTCTCAAAACCCTAGTTCATCTCTTGTATCCAATTCATGTCCCCATGTCCGGGATTGGTACTAGTAGGTTGCTAGTAGTGTTGATTACTCCTTGTAGTTGATGCTAGTTGGTTTACTTGGTGAAAGATCATATGTTCAGATCCTTTATGCATATTAATACCCCTCTGATTATGAACATGAATATGCTTTGTGAGTAGTTACGTTCGTTCCTGAGGACATGGGAGAAGTCTTGCTATTAGTAGTCATGTGAATTCGGTATTCGTTTGATATTTTGATGAGATGTATGTTGTCTAGCCTCTAGCGGTGTTATGTGAATGTCGACTACATAACACTTCACCATTATTTGGGCCTAGAGGAAGGCATTGGGAAGTAATAAGTAGATGATGGGTTGCTAGAGTGACAGAAGCTTAAACCCTAGTTTATGCATTGCTTCGTAAGGGGCTGATTTGGATCCACATGTTTCATGCTATGGTTAGGTTTACCTTAATACTTTTGTTGTAGTTGCGGATGCTTGCAATAGAGGTTAATCATAAGTGGGATGCTTGTTCAAGTCAGAACAGCACCCAAGCACCGGTCCACCCACATATCAAATTATCAAAGTACCGAACGTGAATCATATGAACATGATGAAAACTAGCTTGACGATATTCCCATGTGTCCTCGGGAGCGCTTTTCCTTATATAAGAGTTTGTCCAGGCTTGTCCTTTGCTACAAAAAGGATTGGGCCACCTTGCTGCACTTTATTTACTTTTGTTACTTGTTGCTCGTTACAAATTATCTTATCACAAAACTATCTGTTACCACTGATTTCAGTACTTGCAGAGAATACCTTGCTGAAAACCGCTTATCATTTCCTTCTGCTCCTCGTTGGGTTTGACACTCTTACTTATCGAAAGGACTACGATAGATCCCCTATACTTGTGGGTCATCAAGACTCTTTTCTGGCGCCGTTGCCGGGGAGTGAAGCGCCTTTGGTAGGTGGAATTTGGTAAGGAAAAAATTTATATAGTGTGCTGAAATTTACTGTCACTTGTTACTATGGAAAGTAATCCTCTGAGGGGCTTGTTCGGGGTATCTTCACCCCGACCGGTAGAGCAAAGAGTTGCTCCTCAACCTACTGAACCTACTGAAAATGAAAATGTTCCCTTTGAAGTTCCTTCGGGTATGTTAGAAATACTGCTAGCTAATACTTTTACAGGAGATGGAACAAAGCATCCTCATGAACATCTACTCTATGTGGATGAAGTTTGTGGATTATTTAAGCTTGCAGGTATACCCGATGATGTTGTTAAGAAGAAGGTCTTCCCTTTATCTTTGAAGGGAGATGCATCAACATTGTATAGGCTATGTGATGACACGGGATCATGGAACTATAAACGAATTAAATTGGAATTTCATCAGAAGTATTATCCTATGCATCTTGTTCATCGTGATCGCAATTATATATATAATTTTTGGCCTCGCGAAGGAGAAAGCATCTCTCAAGCTTGGGGGAGGCTTAAATCAATGTTATATTCATGCCCCAATCATGAGCTCTCAAAAGAAATAATTCTTCAAAAAATTTCTGTTCGGCTTTCTGAAAACAATCGCATCATGCTCGATACTTCTTGTGCTGGCTCTTTTATGATGAAGACTATTGAATTCACATGGAATTTATTGGATAGAATTAAACGCAACTCTGAAGATTGGGATCTCGACGAAGGTAAGGAGTCAGGTATGACGCCTAAGTTTGATTGTGTTAAATCTTTTACGGATACCGATGTTTTCCGTATATTTAGCACTAAATATGGACTTGACTCTAAGATAGTAGCTTCTTTCTATGAATCTTTTGCTACATATGTTGATCTCCCCAAGGAGAAGTGGTTTAAATATCATCCTCCCATAGAAGTAAAAGTAGCTGCACCTACTAAAGTTGAAGAAAAGATTGTCACTTATAATGATCCTGTTGTTCCTACTTCTTATGTTGAGAAACCACCTTTCCCTGTTAGAATAAAGGATCATACTAAAGCTTCAACTGTGGTTCATAAAAGCAATATTAGAACTTATACACCTCCTGAGCAAATTAAAGTTGAACCTAATATTGCTATTGTTAAAGATCTCTTAGCTCATAATATTGATGGGCATGTTATTCATTTCTGCGGTGAAAACGCTAGAATTGCCAAACCTTGTGCTAAAGTTAAACATAGACCTGTGGTAGGCGTGCCTGTTATTTCTGTCAAAATAGGAGATCACTGTTATCATGGCTTATGTGATATGGGTGCTAGTGCTAGTGTTATACTGCTTACTTTATACGAAGAAATTAAGCATGAAATTGCACCTGCTGAGTTAGAAGGTATTGATGTTACAATTAAACTTGCCAAAAGAGATACTGTATCCGCAATGGGAATTGTTAGAGATGTTGAAGTCTTGTGTGGGAAATCTAAATATCCTGCTGATTTCCTCGTTCTTGGTTCCCCACAAGATAGCTTTTGTCCCATTATATTTGGTAGACCCTTCTTGAACACTTTCAATGCTAGGATAGACTGCGAAAAGAATGTTGTTACTATTGGTTTGGGTGATATGTCTCATGAGTTTAATTTCTCTAAATTTAGTAGACAACACCGTGAAGAAGAATTGCCTAGTAAGCATGAAATTATTGGTCTTGCTTCTATTGCCGTACCTCCTAGTGATCCTTTAGAACAATATTTGCTAGACCATGAAAATGATATGTTTATGAATGAAAGAAGGGAAATAGATGAAGTATTCTTTAAACAGGAACCTATTCTGAAACACAATTTGCCTGTTGAATTCCTAGGGGATCCCCCTCCACCCAAGGGTGATCCCGTGTTTGAGCTTAAACCGTTGCCTGATAATTTTAAATATGCTTCTCTTGCTGAAAAGAAGATATATACTGTTATTATTAGTGCTAACCTTTCAGAGTATGAAGAAGAGAGATTATTGAAAACTCTGAAGAAGCACCGTGCTGCTATTGGATATAGTCTTGATGATCTTAAGGGCATTAGTCCCACTCTATGCCAACATAAAATAAATTTGGAAGAAGATGCCAAACCGGTTCGTGATCATCAACGACGGCTGAATCCTAAGATGAAATAAGTGGTAAGAAAAGAAATACTAAAGCTCCTGGAGGCAGGTATAATTTATCCCGTTGCTGATAGCCAGTGGGTAAGTCCTGTTCATTGTGTCCCTAAGAAGGGAGGTTTTACTGTTGTTCCTAATGATAAAGATGAATTGATTCCGCAAAGAATTATTACAGGTTATAGGATGGTAATTGATTTCCGCAAATTAAATAAGGCTACTAAGAAAGATCATTACCCCTTACCTTTTATCAATCAAATGCTAGAAAGATTATGCAAACATGCACATTATTGCTTTCTACATGGTTATTCCGATTTCTCTCAAATACCTGTGTCAGCCAAGGATCAATCAAAGACTACTTTTACTTGCCCTTTTGGTACTTTTGCTTATAGACGTATGCCTTTTGGTTTATGTAATGCACCTGCTACCTTTCAAAGATGCATGATGGCTATATTCTCTGACTTTTGTGAAAAGATTTGTGAGGTTTTCATGGACGACTTTTCCGTCTATGGATCTTCTTTTGATGATTGCTTGAGCAATCTTGATCGAGTTTTGCGGAGGTATAAGAAGATTCCTTAGTCACGCTGGATTTTATAGGAGGTTCATTAAGGACTTCTCAAAAATTTCTCGGCCTCTGACTAATTTATTACAAAAAGATATACCCTTTGTCTTTGATGATGATTGTGTAGAAGCATTTGAAATACTTAAGAAAGCATTGATCTCTGCACCTATTGTCCAGCCACCTGATTGGAACTTACCTTTTGAAATTATGTGTGATGCTAGTGATTATGCTGTAGGTGATGTTCTAGGGCAAAGAGTTGATAAGAAATTAAATGTTATCCATTATGCTAGTAAGACTCTAGACAATGCTCAAAGAAATTATGCTACTACTGAAAAAGAATTCTTAGAAGTTGTATTTGCTTGTGATAAGTTCAGACCTTATATTGTTGATTCTAAAGTAACTGTTCACACTGATCATGCTGCTATTAAATATCTGATGGAAAAGAAAGATGCTAAACCTAGACTTATTAGATGGGTTCTCTTGCTACAAGAATTTGATTTGCATATTGTTGATAGAAAGGGAGCTGAGAACCCCGTTGCAGACAACTTGTCTAGGTTAGAAAATGTTCTTGATGACCCACTACCTATTGATGATAGCTTTCCTGATGAACAATTAAATGTTATAAGTACTTCTCGTAGTACTCCATGGTATGCTGATTATGCTAATTATATTGTTGCTAAATTTATACCACCTAGTTTCACATACCAGCAAAAGAAAAAGTTTTTCTATGATTTGAGACATTACTTTTAGGATGACCCACATCTTTATAAAGAAGGAGTAGATGGTGTTATTAGACGTTGTGTACCTGAGCATGAACAGGAACAGATCCTACGCAAGTGCCACTCCGAAGCTTATGGAGGACACCACGCGGGAGATAGAACTGCACATAAGGTATTACAATCATTGGCCTACTCTCTTCAAGGATGCCCGTAAGTTTGTCTTATCTTGTGATGAATGTCAAAGAATTGGTAATATTAGTAGACGTTAAGAAATGCCTATGAATTATTCACTTGTTATTGAACCATTTGATGTTTGGGGCTTTGATTATATGGGACCTTTTCCTGCCTCTAATGGGTATACACATATTTTAGTTGTTGTTGATTACGTTACTAAGTGGGTAGAAGCTATTCCAACTAGTAGTGCTGATCATAACACTTCTACTAAAATGCTTAAAGAAGTTATTTTTCCGAGGTTTGGAGTCCCTAGATATTTAATGACCGATGGTGGTTCACATTTTATTCATGGTGCTTTCCGAAAAATGCTTGCTAAGTATGATGTTAATCATAGAATTGCATCTCCTTATCACCCCCAGTCTAGTGGTCAAGTAGAGTTGAGTAATAGAGAACTCAAATTAATTTTGCAAAAGACTGTCAATAGGTCTAGAAAGAATTGGTCCAAGAAACTTGATGATGCATTATGGGCCTATAGAACTGCATATAAAAATCCTATGGGTATGTCTCAGTATAAAATGGTTTATGGAAAAGCATGTCACTTACCTCTCGAACTAGAACATAAGGCATATTGGGCTATTAAAGAGCTCAATTATGATTTCAAACTTGCCTGTGAGAAGAGGTTATTTGATATTAGCTCACTTGATGAATGGAGAACCCAAGCTTATGAAAATGCCAAGTTGTTTAAAGAAAAAGTTAAAAGATGGCATGAGAAAAGGATACAAAAGCGTGAGTTTAATGTAGGTGATTATGTATTGCTATACAACTCTCGTTTAAGATTTTTTGCAGCAAAACTTCTCTCTAAATGGGAAGGCCCTTACGTTATCGAGGAGGTCTATCGTTCCGGTGCCATAAAGATCAACAACTTCGAAGGCACAAATCCGAAGGTGGTGAACGGTCAAAGAATCAAACATTATATCTCAGGTAATCCTATAAATGTTGAAACCAATATTATTGAAACCGTAACCCCGGAGGAATACATAAGAGACACTTTCCAGAATGTTTCAGACTCCGAACAGGAATAGGTATGTGGTACGGTAAGTAAACTGACTCCAAAACAGTTTTTAATGCAATATTTCTCCGTTTTGGAATATTTAGAAAAATAGAAAAATAAGTAGCGGTCCGGGAAGGACACGAGGGCCCCACAAGGGTGGAGGGCGCGCCCCCCTACCTCGTGGGCACCTCGTGTGCCTTCCGGACTCCGTTTTCTTACATGTTGTGTATTTTGGTCGGTAAACATTCATTATATATTCTCCCAAAGGTTTTGACTCCTGTATCACGCAACTATCCTCTATTCTTGTTTCGAGCTGCCCTGCTGCAGATTAGAGCAACATGTCGTCCCAGTATTCGGAAGGAGAAAGCTATGTGGACGATTACCTTGCAGATCCTAGGGTCTATGGAGATGTGGAGCATTGTGGTTGGACTACGGAGGAAGAAGAGGACTATGAACCCAAGAGGAAGGAGGAGACGAGCTCAGATGAAGACGAAGCCCCATTACCTCAACGTGGGGACATGCATGTGGAGTTCAAAAAGTCAAGCCTCCCTGATGGAGCAAAGAAACCTAAGATCGAGTTTATCCCTTTTCGTCTCTTGTAGGAAAACAAGCAGAAACTGTGCAAAAAGATATTAATCCTGGAGCAGGAGATTGACGACTTGAGGGATCAAAATTCTGTCCTCAACGGCAAATTAAGGAAGAAGCCTTCGCCACCAACCAAATCACCACTTTCACCCACAACAAAGAAGGAGACATAATCACATGGGTATGGGCACTCCCCTTGGCAACTGCCAAGCTTGGGGGAGGTGCCCGGTATCGTATCACAACCACATCTCCTATCTTTACCGTTTTTCTTAGTTCGATCCTATTAGTATTATCTTGATCTAGTAGAATAAAGTTTATGGCATGATCTAGTTTTGAGTTTTTCTTTATGATCTCTCTATGTAATCGAGTCCGTGAGCTATATAATAAAGATTAGTGTTGAGTCAAGGGCTTGATTATTTTGCCATGATCCTGAGTGAATAAAAGAAAGAGAAAAGAATAAAAAGAACAAAGAGATCATATTGATCTTATCGAGAGTGATGACTTCACATAGAAAGAGTATGATGATTAAAAGTTGTTGGGAGTTGGCAAACATACCTTTGGTCATTGTTGTAATTAATAGGAAGTAATAAGGAAAGAGAGGTTTCACATATAAATATACTATTATTGACATCTTTTATGATTGGGAGCACTCATTAAAATATGACATGCTAAAGAGTTGACGTTTGACAAGGAAGACAACGTAATGGGTTATGTTTTCTTATATCTGAGGTAAAGTATATTGTCATGGATCGTCCAACATGTTGAGCTTGCCTTTCCCCCTCATGCTAGCCAAATTCTCAGCACCAAGTAGAGATACTACTTGTGCTTCCAAAACCCTTAAACCAGTTTTGCCATGAGAGTCCACCATATCTACCTATTGATTGAGTAAGATCCTTCAAGTAAGTTGTCATCGGTGCAAAGCAATAAAAATTGCTCTCTAAATATGTATGATTGATTGGTGTGGGGGAAATAAGCTTTATACGATCTTGTGATGTGGAAGAAATAAAAGCGACGGACTGCATAATAAAGGTTCATATCACAAGGGGCAATACCAAGTGACGTTCTTTCGCATTAAGATTTTGTGCATCCAACTATAAAAGCGCATGGCAACCTCTGCTTCCCTCTGCGAAGGGCCTATCTTTTATTATTATCTTCTACCTTATGCAAGAGTCATGGTGATCTTCACCTTTCCTTTTTACACTTTATCCTTTGGCAAGCACAGTATGTTGGAAAGATCCTGATAGATATATCTAATTGGATATGGGGAGCATGAGTTATTATTGTTGACATTACCCTTGATGGTAAAAGGTTGGGAGGCGAAACTATAAGCCACTATCTTTCTCTATGTCCAATTAAAACTCCGTAACCACAAGTATTGCGTGAGTGTTAGCAATTATGAAAGACTAAATGATAGTTGAGTATGTGGACTTGCTAGAAAGCTCTGACATAGAGTCTTTCTGAAGTTATTGTGACACCCCAAAAATTTTGACCTTGTTTTATTAATTAAAATTTTGCCAGGAAATAAAACCTTTCCATTTGTCTTGATTTACCCTCTTGATATTTTGGGTTTTTACCTTAAGTGGAGACTTTCCAAAAGTTTTATTGGACTTATATGCTCTCTCTATAAAACAATTTTTTTTATCAGAGGATTTAATTTCATAATTTCTTTCTCTTGAGCTTTACTCTTTTAAATGATTTTTTCATGTAATTGGAGCCTGTGTTGCACTGCAACCATTTGACAGATGCATTTAAAATTTTCACCAAAATTTGGGGATGTCATGTGATGTTTCCACATCACTTTTATGCAAAAATATCTTGTGGTCATTGGAGATTTTGAGCTCTACATCAACTTTTCAGATCTGGTCCAGTAGGCATTTTTGCACTACAACCTATTTAAATATTCCTTTAAAAATTCTTCCAAATGTTTGGAGATGTCAGTAGATGCATATATTTCATCTTCATGCAAAAACCCAGCGATGATCTTTGAAAAATTTGAGTGAATCAACCTCTTTTTCATCCTCGTCCAGTTTGGTGTTTTGTTCTGCAACCCTATTTTATTTTGCTCTAGTGCCCCTGAGCTTTTTCCTACTTGAAGCCCTCCCTGCAAAACCCTTAAGACCAGGAGATTGGACCCATTGGAGGATTTTAAGTGCATGCAATGAGATCTTCTTCTCTCTGTCCAAAACTGTGGTTTTGCAAAACTTGCACTAGCAAGTTTCTGGTTTCTCCCAAATGACCTTACCATCATCATCTACATCTAAAGAGACCCTGATCTGGAGATTTTGGCCACTCCAAGAATTGCCTAAATGCCCTTGGCATTCTGTCGAACACTTAGTGTGCACAGTCAGTTTTGGGCATGTTTCCTAGTTTGCACTATGATCTTGACCCTCTGACCCAGCAACCTTGTCCACTAAACTCCTAGCTATCCCTACCCTAGTCCTGTTAATTGCCAGCCTCACCCTCACACTCTAGGCCGCCCTGGCATTTCGTCGAGCATGTCCCGTGCGTGCTCTGGGCGCGCCCAGAGCACACGTTTTGCACACGCGCGCAATGAGCCACCGCGTCGCACTGCCGCCCTCGTCGCGTCCCGTCCCTGGCCCCTACTCGCCCGCTGAACCGCGCACTACCTCGCCCACTCCCCACGCCACCTCTGGCGCCCTACAGCGCCGCTGGCAGAGCTCTTGGCGGCACGCCGGCGTCGGCGGCGAGCCTCTGCCATGGACGGCGCCACCCAAACCACACCAGCGCGCCAGCTGCCCCTATGAACAGCTCGATCTTATACCGAAGCTCGTCGGCACGCGCTCGTCGCCGCCACGTCGCTCTGCAGCTATAGCACGGCTGTCGCCGGCGTTCTTATCCATAGCCGCCGCGGTCCAGCCTCAAGCGCCTATTTAAGGGATCCCCGAACTCGTTCAGGACCTCAGGCGACCTCCAGCCTCCCCTCTAGAGCTCCCCAAGCAGTGGATTGAACCGAAGAAGCCATCTTCCCCAACTCCGGCCAGTTCGGCCGCCGCCGAGCTCCGGTGCAATACGTCGCAGCCAGGCTCTCCCCCGCCCATCCAACACCACCAAGAGTCTCCCCATAGCCTTGCGGAGCTGCCTAGCGACTCAGCCTCGGCCAAGGTCCACCATAGCCTGAAGCTCACTTTGCTCCCGAACCTCCGTCCGCCGCGGAGCTCGCCGCCGGTGACCTCCTCCGTCCCCACCTGCCTAGCGCCCACCGAGAGGACCGCCTCGGTCTGGCCGATCCATCCCTGGCCTCAGGTGCCCTCGAGGAGCCGCCGTTCATCGCCGGCGATCGCCGGAGCCCCGCTCCCGTTCGGGCAGAGAAGAGGAGGGAGAGGGAGGAATGGTCAAACCTGACCAGTGGGCCCTCTGGACCCACTGTCAGTGACTCGCGCGCCCGCCCTCTCTGGTTAAGTAATAACGCAAAATCCCGAGTACGTCTTCTCTGCTTCGAAAGCGTATTCTCCCCCGAAGCGTTTTCTTTTCTGGTTTTGTTTTTAAAAACAGAAGTTTGACAAATCTTTGACTGGCTATAACTTTTAAAATTAAACTCCAAATGAGTTGATTCTTTTTCCTACCTTCCTCAAATTTCATCTAGTTTATTTTAAGATTTATTTCAAAATTATTTGGGACAACTTTTTGTACTGTGTTTGAAATATTTGTTATTTGGATATCTTTTTTAATAGGAAATGGAGAGAGAAGAAAGCTTTCAAAAAGTGGACCCTTTGCATACTCTTGAAGGCAAGCATTCTGAACTCTGGTATAATATTTTTGTGTGGTGTTTTGATACGGTTACAACACCACTTCGACTTGGAGCGTGCGTCATTTCTATGTATCGATCGGTCACACACGTGAGTGCACATTGGAGATGTTTTGCTGTTAGTAATGGATATGCTGGTGATAGTGTTCATCCTCGTGAGCTTCTCATGCATACCGGATGGAAGCCGGGAAAGTCGTGGTCTTGGGTAGACCCGAGCTTGTCCCTAGTTCCTCGTTGAGACGAGTATGTCCGGTATGACATGGTAAGGCTTGATGATTGGTGAGTTTATCTGTTAATGGTAATATTGTTGGGGAATACCTGGACCCCTGAGTCGGTCGTAGGTCGAGTCTTGCTTAGTAATTTCCCCTACTTGTTTTGTACTACCACTTGTTCCTGCCGCGGGTAGGGTACGGTTCAGTAGGTTGTCAACCCCTTACCAAAGAACACACCGTACAGAGAGGCCATCGTGGAAGATACCGGAGGCCTCCGGTAGGCATGCCACCTGGTCCGGGGGCATGGGTGTTTCCGGTTTGGGACCGAGAGGGGGGCACCCCTTAGAGCGCGCGAATATAAATTTGATCCCATGCTACGTCGAGGTTGTAGCCTCCCCACTTACAGTTTTGCTTGGCAAGTGTCGTGGGTGATTCCAGACACCGGTAAGTTAAGCTAGTGTGTGCAGGTCAGGCGTGTCTTCAATTAAAAGGCCGTAGGCGGAATTAGTCCCGATGGGCTAAATAAATCCGTTACTCGTGGGTAAAGAGTATGCCCCTCTGCAGAGGATATATCCATTCGGATAGCCGTGTTCATAAGTAAGGACTTCAGTCTGAGATGAGTATAGTAACGGTATTCGGATGGAGACACGGTTAAACTAGATCATAGTAACGGTATTCGGATGGAGACACGGTTAAACTAGATTATAGTAACGGTATTCGGATGCCCACTGCGATTATTCTCTTATAAGCCCTTTATGTGGTGTCGCTAAGACGCCCGACTGTGGCACGTTTGTGATTCGTTTATCCCTTATAAGCCCTTTATGTGGTGTCGCTCAGACGCCCGACTGTGGCATGTTTGTTATTCATTTATCCCTTATAAGCCCTTTATGTGGTGTCGCCCAGACGCCCGACTGTGGCATGTTTGTTATTCATTTATCCCTTATAAGCCCTTTATGTGGTGTCGCCCAGACGCCCGACTGTGGCATGTTTGTTATTCATTTATCCCTTATAAGCCCTTTATGTGGTGTCGCTCAGACGCCCGACTACGGCATTGTCTTTTTATTTGCAACCTTTCGAGGAGTCATTTCAGACACTCGCGCAGTGCATTCCATTTTTATTCCCGTATTGCATGTTCATATTCTCTCTGCATGCGTGCATCACAGACTTTCGTGGCAGACATTATGATCATGAATATTTCGGAGCATGATTATCCCTTGTTATATTATACCCGTTTTTTCTAAATGTTTGCGAGTACATTCAAGCGTACTCACTGGCTTGTCCCTGGCTATTGTCTTGGCCAGATTTCTTGCGTGGAGAAGAGCATTACAACGGCAGCCCCGGAACCCTTGTTAAGGCGATAGTAGCCTCGCGAAGATAGGAGTTATCCTAGTCAGCTGTTCTTGTGGGAAATGGAGTCCCATAGACGCAGATGAACCACAAACCGCTTCCGCCATCAACCACTAGAAACCAAGTGTTGTACTCCTAGGCCACAATGGTCTTGTACTACATATTTTGTACCTTGCTTGGAATTCTTGTATCAAGTTGGTGCCTCATCAGCTAACAGTAATCCTGGGGCTGGTGACCACAAAGGCCGTTTTTTTGGGAAATTATTATCCTGAAAGTCCGGTCGTGACAGACTTGGTATCAGAGCCAGGCTGACCATTGGCTAATCCTATCTTAGCCAGGTCAATAAACCTAGGTTAACCAAACCACCAGACCATAACCTAGTCCCGGCCAAGCTTCTCGCGTAAGATAGCCCCACAGTGACCCAACGCCTTTCGGCGGACGGTGCCCAACCTATCAGCCTAGCCCGTCGATCACGCGCCAGTGACCGATACCCAACCCGTCTCATTCGCAAGCGTGCGAAGGAAGACTCCGTCCCCTTTTCCTATAAAAAGGGCACACTAGCCACAGCACAGCACAGCCCTTTCCCCAAACCAAGCCACGATGCCTGGCCCCATTGTTCACAATGAGACCACAGCAACCAACCTTGGAGGTTTTGTGACCGTGCTCGCAAACCTCACCCGTCGTGCCTATGCATTAGAAGAGCCTCCTGAATATGTTGTGTACCAAGGACCCATGTACGGTGAGAGCCGTCAGTACTGGGCCACTGTGCACATCTATGGTAGGGGTCTGTCGCCAGAACGCCCCTACAGGTTCACTGGAAGGACAACTTCCTTTGAGCCACAAGCCATCCAACTGGCAGCTCGAGAAGCTATAGTTCAACTCCGGCACTTGTCGCCCAGAGTTAACTGTCGCTCGTTCTACTACTACCCCAGTCGTGACGGGTATGGTAGGCCGCCCCAGGTTGCCAACGGAGATCACGAGACAGATCCTGCACTATTGCATCTGGTGCGCTATGTAAGCGCACTGGAGCAACTGTTCGATCAGGTCACCCTTGATCTGATCGCAGCTCGTGGAGAACTGGTTCGCCGAGCCCCGGCGAGAAGAGAAGCGGAGCCCGACGCCGACAACCCGGTCGTGTTGTTCGGACACCCGATCGATCCCGTGAGATCTGCCTCGGCCATCAACCAGAGTGCTTTGGTGTCCCCAGAAGCACTTCGTCGCGTTTTGGGAACCCCTTCCAACGGGATTGTGGCCAGCAACCCCCGCGATGGTCATCACCACTTCCCCGACCCTGCAGCCCCTCAACGTCAACCAGCAGATCCTGACGGAGAGACCCGTGGAGAAACCTCGGCATCCGCCAGGCCAGCCCATTTAGACATTAACGAAGTAGACTAAGCCGCTTGAGTAGTATCAAGCCTTAGTTTACCTCCGCCTTCTAATGGTGTGGCCTTGTATCGCTTTTATTAAATGCTGTCTGCTTGTGCGTCACTATTTTTGGAGTAGTAGCTATGCATATGTACGTTGGCGTACAGTTGCATTTTTAAATTTCGGGCGCAGCTACCAAGACCAATCCCGACAGCTCCCACAGTAATGCGTCACATTTGTGTGATATGTATATCTGTGGCTTTGACCCGAGCACAGGATCGACAACTAGTCACCCTTCGCACCGATGGATAACCCAGCCCCAGTGCTATATAAAAGGCCACCTCGTGACCTTGCCAAGTACCCCTCACCTTGTGCGCAACTCTCACAGCCAATTCTTTGCCATGCCGACCCGCAGTATTTATCTGAGAACCCCAGACGCTACCCCGGGTAGTTTCGTTAAATTATTGTGGGACTTTACCTACAATACCATGAGTGCCACCCATCCACCCCAGTACGAGTTGCTCAAATCGAGGATCACCCCATCCACCTCGAAATATTGGGCAGTGGTGCACATCCCTCCCGCATACCCAAACCAAGATCCAACGGAAGTTTCCTTCGTGGGGAAATCCATGCCGACTCCGCATATGGCCATAGAAGCTGCTGCGTACGAGGCGCTCGCTCGTCTTCGATTCGCGGTACCCTATGCCAGCGAGCGAGGATATTATTATTTTCCGAGTCGCGCAGCACCCGGAGAAGTTGCATCTTTTCCCGGTGGACGAATTGAGAGAGATCCGGTACTGGCCAACCTTGCTCAGTACGTTATCGCCCAGGAGAGTTTGACTCGACGAGTAATGGGTTATCTCTAGAGCCTCGCTGATTTAAATCCTCGGATCGCTATTGGCATACCACTGAGGCCTGACCAGGAGAGGCGCATTCATCGACTGGTCAACCCGCTTCCCCCGATAGAAGAGGAGTGTGCCTCAGTACCAGAGGCGTTTTCCCAAGACCCGGTCTTTTTGCCGTTTTCTTTGTAAACGTCACCGCTGTGTTTATTATCCCAGTATTTATTTATGTGTTGTAACTTATGCATGATAGCCAAAATTTGTGCGACAGATCCGATTTTTGGTTTCATCTAAGTGAGCAGTTTTACTGCTGTTAATTTTGTTTTAACACATTTCCGCTCGCGGTAAATTTTTGTACTGAGGTTTCTTTCCCCGAGTCGCTGCAGCGTATATATCTTCTCGACATAGATTTTATTCGCGCAGCACCGTAACAGCAGACTCACAGATACAACCACGCGACCTCGTGCACATTTTGCAAATCCTCGTACACATTGTTACGCCTAACTGATCACACCCGAGTACTCCACAGTCTCAGTAAGAGAGATTTGTGAGTGATCATTCGGGCGCGAGCTGCCCCAGCACTCCGACAGTAGTTAGCCCTCGATGTCGCGCCTAATCCATGTGATCGCTGCCGCCGCAAAGAGCTAACACTCGAGCGGCACCATCACGACGATCATCCAGGATCATCGCGCAAAGGAGCACGGAGAACCCCAGCAGCACCGCCAAACCTCCACACACCAGGACCACGTACCAGTCCGGCATCGCCTCCGCCATTAGAGCCTCGTCTCGAGCTCCTGCTAACGACAATGGAGGAGAAGGAAGGAGGAGTAGAAGCGAGGCCAGGTGTGAGGAAGAAGAGAGGAGCACCACGATCGTTTTATAGCACGAGATCGGTGTACGGTGGGCGAGGTCCACCAGCGCCACTCGTCGCTCGATCGCCGGTGTTCGGAGGCGAGTCCGCGAGCAGTGCCGACAGCACACTGGCCCGCGAGGTGAGTGCACGCTGCCCCGGCAGCTAGCACGCCGCGCACTACCGCAGTACGGCCTAGATACCCTACGATCTAGGCATCGCCGGTGGAGGAAGCGCGGGAGAGCACGCGAGAGAAAGGAGAGAGCCAGAGGTGGAAGAAGAGGCCGACAGTGGGCCCCGGGTCCACCTGTCCGCCAGAGGGAGCACTGTGCTCTTGGGTGCGACCAGCATGTTTTAGTAATTTAGAATCTATTCTAAATTACTGTATCCGCGTAGAAATATCCCGTTTTACTCGACCGTGGATTTTTCCACGCTACGCCAGTGTACCACACTGTGGTTTTACACCACTAATTGCCCTCTCACTGTAGCCGCTTTGTTTTTGCACAGTTGAATGATATCTTTTAGTAAGAGCGGTGTTTGTTCAAAACTGCTTTTAACAAATCTCGAGGACGAGATTTTTCTTAAGGGGGGTAGTATTGTGACACCCCAAAAATTTTGACCTTGTTTTATTAATTAAAAGTTTGCCAGGAAATAAAACCTTTCCATTTGTCTTGATTTACCCTCTTGATATTATGGGTTTTTACCTTAAGTGGAGACTTTCCAAAAGTTTTATTGGACTTATATGCTCTCTCTATAAAACAATTTTTTTATCAGAGGATTTATTTTCATAATTTCTTTCTCTTGAGCTTTACTCTTTTAAATGATTTTTCATGTAATTGGAGCCTGTGTTGCACTGCAACCATTTGACAGATGCATTTAAAATTTTCACCAAAATTTGGGGATGTCATGTGATGTTTCCACATCACTTTTATGCAAAAATATCTTGTGGTCATTGGAGATTTTGAGCTCTACATCAACTTTTCAGATCTGGTCCAGTAGGCATTTTTGCACTACAACCTATTTAAATATTCCTTTAAAAATTCTTCCAAATGTTTGGAGATGTCAGTAGATGCATATATTTCACCTTCATGCAAAAAGCCAGCGATGATCTTTGAAAAATTTGAGTGAATCAACCTCTTTTTCATTCTGGTCCAGTTTGGTTTTTTGTTCTGCAACCCTATTTTATTTTGCTCTAGTGCCCCTGAGCTTTTTCCTACTTGAAGCCCTCCCTGCAAAACCCTTAAGACCAGGAGATTGGACCCATTGGAGGATTTTAAGTGCATGCAATGAGATCTTCCTCTCTCTGTCCAAAACTGTGGTTTTGCAAAACTTGCACTAGCAAGTTTCTGGTTTCTCCCAAATGACCTTACCATCATCATCTACATCTAAAGAGACCCTGATCTGGAGATTTTGGCCACTCCAAGAATTGCCTAAATGCCCTTGGCATTCTGTCGAACACTTAGTGTGCACAGTCAGTTTTGGGCATGTTTCCTAGTTTGCACTATGATCTTGACCCTCTGACCCAGCAACCTTGTCCACTAAACTCCTAGCTATCCCTACCCTAGTCCTGTTAATTGCCAGCCTCACCCTCGCACTCTAGGCCGCCCTGGCATTTCGTCGAGCATGTCCCGTGCGTGCTCTGGGCGCGCCCAAAGCACATGTTTCGCACGCGCGCGCACTGAGCCGCCGCGTCGCACTGCCGCCCTCGTCGCGTCCCGTCCCTGGCCCCTGCTCGCCCGCTAAATCGCGCACTACCTCGCCCACTCCCCACGCCACCTCTGGCGCCCTACAGCGCCGCTGGCAGTGCTCTTGGCGGCACGCCGGCGTCGGCAGCGAGCCTCTGCCATGGACGGCGCCGCCCAAACCACACCAGCGCGCCAGCTGCGCCTATGAACAGCTCGATCTTATCCCGAAGCTCGTCGGCACGCGCTCGTCGCCGCCACGTCGCTCTGCAGCTATAGCACGGCTGTCGCCGGCGTTCTTATCCTCAGCCGCCGTGGTCCAGCCTCGAGCGCCTATTTAAGGGATCCCCGAACTCGTTCAGGACCTCAGGCGACCTCCAGCCTCCCCTCTAGAGCTCCCCAAGCAGTGGATTGACCCGAAGAAGCCATCTTCCCCAACTCCGGCCAGTTCGGCCGCCGCCGAGCTCCGGTGCAATACGTCGCAGCCAGGCTCTCCCCCGCCCATCCAACGCCACCAAGAGTCTCCCCATAGCCTTGCGGAGCTGCCTAGCGACTCAGCCTCGGCCAAGGTCCACCATATCCTGATGCTCACTTTGCTCCCGAACCTCCGTCTGCCGCGGAGCTCGCCGCCGGTGACCTCCTCCGTCCCCACCTGCCTAGCGCCCACTGAGAGGACCGCCTCGGTCTGGCCGATCCATCCCTGGCCTCAGGTGCCCTCGAGGAGCCGCCGTTCATCGCCGGCGATCGCCGGAGCCCCGCTCCCGTTCGGGCAGAGAAGAGGAGGGAGAGGGAGGAATGGTCAAACCTGACCAGTGGGCCCTCTGGACCCACTGTCAGTGACTCGCGCGCCCGCCCTCTCTAGTTAAGTAATAACGCAAAATCCCGAGTACGTCTTCTCTGCTTCGAAAGCGTATTCTCCCCCGAAGCGTTTTCTTTTCTGGTTTTGTTTTTAAAAACATAAGTTTGACAAATCTTTGACTGGCTATAACTTTTAAAATAAAACTCCAAATGAGTTGATTCTTTTTCCTACCTTCCTCAAATTTCATCTAGTTTATTTTAAGATTTATTTCAAAAATATTTGGGACAACTTTTTGTACTGTGTTTGTAATATTTGTTATTTGGGAATGGAGAGAGAAGAAAGCTTTCAAAAAGTGCACCCTTTGCATACTCTTGAAGGCAAGCATTCTGAACTCTGGTATAATATTTTTGTGTGGTGTTTTGATAAGGTTACTACACCACTTCGACTTGGAGCGTGCGTCATTTCTATGTATCGATCGGTCACACGCGTGAGTGCACATTGGAGATGTTTTGCTGTTAGTAATGGATATGCTGGTGATAGTGTTCGTCCTCGTGAGCTTCTCATGCATACCGGAAGGAAGCCGGGAAAGTCGTGGTCTTGGGTAGACACGAGCTTGTCCCTAGTTCCTCGTTGAGACGAGTATGTCTGGTATGACATGGTAAGGCTTGATGATTGGTGAGTTTATCTGTTAATGGTAATATTGTTGGGGAATACCTGGACCCCTGAATCGGTCGTAGGTCGAGTCTTGCTTAGTAATTTCCCCTACTTGTTTTGTACTACCACTTGTTCCTGCCGCGGGTAGGGTACGGTTCAGTAGGTTGTCAACCCCTTACCAAAGCACACACCGTACAGAGAGGCCATGGTGGAAGATACCCGAGGCCTCCGGTAGGCATGCCACCTGGTCCGGGGGCATGGGTGTTTTCGGTTGGGATCGAGAGGGGGCACCCCTTAGAGCGCGCGAATATAAATTTGATCCCATGCTACGTCGAGGTTGTAGCCTCCCCACTTAGAGTTTTGCTTGGCAAGTGTCATGGGTGATTCCAGACACCGGTAAGTTAAGCTGGTGTGTGCAGGTCAGGCGTGTTTTCAATTAAAAGGCCGTAGGCGGAATTAGTCCCGATGGACTAAATAAATCCGTTACTCGTGGGTAAAGAGTACACCCTCTGCAGAGGATATATCATTCGGATAGCCATGTTCATGTAAGGACTTCAGTCTGAGATGGGTATAGTAACGGTTTCGGATGGAGACACGGAACTGGATCATAGTAACGGTATTCGGATGGAGACACGGTTAAACTAGATCATAGTAACGGTATTCGGATGGAGACACGGTTAAACTAGATTATAGTAACGGTATTCGGATGGAGACACGGATATACCAGAACTTTGTTTATGACCTCTGGCATTGATGATTATTATTATTAATGTGGACTAACCAGTTACTTTATTGCTTTATTGAGTATCCTTGGGACGGTTCTACCTCCTGGATTCACTGCGATTATTCTTTATAAGCCCTTTATGTGGTGCCGCTAAGACGCCCGACTGTGGCATGTTTGTTATTCATTTATCCCTTATAAGCCCTTTATGTGGTGTCGCCCAGACGCCCGACTGTGGCATGTTTGTTATTCATTTATCCCTTATAAGCCCTTTATGTGGTGTCGCCCAGACGCCCGACTGTGGCATGTTTGTTATTCATTTATCCCTTATAAGCCCTTTATGTGGTGTCGCTCAGACGCCCGACTGCGGCATTGTCTTTTTATTTGCAACCTTTCGAGGAGTCATTTCAGACACTCACGCAGTGCATTCCATTTTTACTCCCGTATTGCATGTTCATATTCTCTCTGCATGCGTGCATCACAGACTTTCGTGGCAGACACTATGATCATGAATATTTCGGAGCATGATTATCCCTTGTTATATTATACCCGTTTTTCTAAATGTTTGCGAGTACATTCAAACGTACTCACTGGCTTGTCCCTGGCTATTGTCTTGGCCAGATTTCTTGCGTGGAGAAGAGCGTTACAACGGCAGCCCTGGAACCCTTGTTAAGGCGATAGTAGCCTCGCGAAGATAGGAGTTATCCTGGTCAGCTGTTCTTGTGGGAAATGGAGTCCCATAGACGCAGATGAACCACAAATCGCTTCCGCCATCAACCACTAGAAACCAAGTGTTGTACTCCTAGGCCACAATGGTCTTGTACTACATATTTTGTACCTTGCTTGGAATTCTTGTATCAAGTTGGTGCCTCATCAGCTAACAGTAATCCTGGGGCTGGTGAGCACAAAGGCCGTTTTTTTGGGAAATTATTATCCTGAAAGTCCGGTCGTGACAGTTATGATAAATTGCAATTGCTTCAATGACTGAGATTATAGTTTGTTGGTTCTCAATAAAGTTTATGATTCGTACTCTGCATTGTGAATGGATTATTACTTGAGCATAAGAAATCATATGACAATATCTATATATGTTGCTGTTATAAGAATAATCATGATGCCTTCATGTCCGTATTTTATTTTTATCGACACCTCTACCTCTAAACATGGGGACATATTTATCGTTATCGGCTTCCGCTTGAGGAAAAGCGAGGTCTAAGCTTGGGGGAGTTGATACGTCCATTTTTCATCATGCTTTTATGTCGATATTTATTGCATTATGGGCTGTTATTACACGTTATGTCACAATACTTATGCCTATTCTGTCTTATTTTACAAGGTTTACATATGGAGGGAGAATGCCGGCAGCTAGAATTCTGGGCTGGAAAAGGAGCAAATATTAGAGACCTATTCTGCACAACTCCAAAAGTCCTGAAACTCCACGAAAGTCATTTTTGGAAATAATAAAAAATATTGAGCGAAAGAAGTTCACCAGAGGGGGGCCCACCTGGCCACGAGGGTGGGGGGCACGCCCTACCCCTCAGGGCGCGCCCCACCCCTCAGGGCGCGCCCCTGTCTCGTGGGCCCCCTGTTGGCTCTCCAATGGCCATCTTCTGCTATATGAGGTCTTTCATCGAGGAAAAAATCATAAGCAACCTTTCGGGACGAAACTCCGCCGCCACGAGGCGGAACCTTGGCGGAACCAATCTAGGGCTCCGGCAGAGCTGTTCTGCCGGGGACACTTACCTCCGGGAGGGAGAAATCATCGCCATCATCATCACCAACGCTCCTCTCATCAGGAGAGGGCAATCTCCAACAACATCTTCACCAGCACCATCTCCTCTCAAAACCCTAGTTCATCTCTTGTATCCAATTCTTGTCCCCAAGTCCGGGATTGGTACTAGTAGGTTGCTAGTAGTGTTGATTACTCCTTGTAGTTGATGCTAGTTGGTTTACTTGGTGAAAGATCATATGTTCAGATCCTTTATGCATATTAATACCCCTCTGATTATGAACATGAATATGCTTTGTGAGTAGTTACGTTTGTTCCTGAGGACATGGGAGAAGTCTTGCTATTATTAGTCATGTGAATTTGGTATTCGTTCGATACTTTGATGAGATGTATGTTGTCTAGCCTCTAGTGGTGTTATGTAAATGTCGACTACATAACACTTCACCATTATTTGGGCCTAGAGGAAGGCATTGGGAAGTAATAAGGAGATGATGGGTTGCTAGAGTGACAGAAGCTTAAACCCTAGTTTATGCGTTTCTTCGTAAGGGCTGATTTGGATCCACATGTTTCATGCTATGGTTAGGTTTACCTTAATACTTTTGTTGTAGTTGCGGATGCTTGCAATAGAGGTTAATCATAAGTGGGATGCTTGTTCAAGTAAGAACAGCACCCAAGCACCAGTCCACCGACATATCCCATTATCAAAGTACCGAACGTGAATCATATGAACGTGATGAAAACTAGCTTGACGATATTCCCATGTGTCCTCGGGAGCGCTTTTCCTTACATAAGAGTTTGTCCAGGCTTGTCCTTTGCTACAAAAAGGATTGGGCCACCTTGCTGCACTTTATTTACTTTTGTTACTTGTTGCTCGTTACAAATTATCTTATCACAAAACTATCTGTTACCCCTTATTTCAGTACTTGCAGAGAATACCTTGCTGAAAACAGCTTATCATTTCCTTCTGCTCCTCGTTGGGTTCGACACTCTTACTTATCGAAAGGACTACGATAGATCCCCTATACTTGTGGGTCATCAGGGATGGTGCAGCCCGAGGGGCGCCCCCAACTGAATAAACCACAAAATGTCACCTGGCACCGTTGCCCAACAGGTGTTGGAGTAGCTGAACACACGTGCTGAAGAAGTAGCTCCTCACGAGCCGCCAGAATCATGAGCCTCAGGAGGCTCATGAAGGACCGTCGCTATCTCCGCCAGGATTGCCTGGTGCCTGGCTTCCTAGGCCGCCAGAATGCTCCGCATGTGGCGCCGGAAGGTGACAGCCGTGTTCGGCAAGCCAAAAGGCATGCCATACTAGCTGTGAGGCGGGCCCTCACACCAACCGACGCGCGATGACCGGAAGTGCTCTTAAGATGCGGCCTTGTTAAGCCCTGGAATCTTGACGCAGACACGTAGCTCTTCGTCCTCGCCAGGACAGGGAGCTGCACTAGGTAGTGGGCGGCGGTCGCCGCGCATGGCTCTTGCCTCTTGAAGCTCCTCAGTTGCCTTTGTGATGAACTCCTGAGCACCAGGCACGTCATGCCTTGTGCCCTAATGAGGGAAGCGTGCAGTGAAGCATGCCTCCACATGGTGCCCGAGCGCCTCCCTTGTGATGTTGGCTAGGTCCGAGGGCCTCCCGAAGAGAGCCCCCGAGCCCAGCCTGAGGAGGGCACAAGGCGCGCCTTCCTATGCGAGGGAGGGAGCCGCCTCATCTGCGAGCGCAGGTCCTGAGGTGGTGCCGCTGGAGACACCGCTCTCCTGAGGCCCTTGGTGGAGTAGCTACTTTTTCTTCCTGGGGACGGCCTCAAGGGGTAGGTGGCGCCTTCGTTGTCTGAGTCTTCGACCGCCGCAGCTTGGTAGACGCGCTCGAGAGAGCACACCGCATCCTTCTCTTCGCAGGGAACCGTGATGACGCCACAGCTCCCTAGCATCTTGAGGACATTGTAACCATGGCGAGTCACTACCATAAACTTGGCCAGGGCTGGATATCCGAGGATGGCGTTGTACAAAAGGCGAATGTGGGCGACGTCGAAGTCAATGAGCTCGGTGCGGTAGTTGTCGCGCTTGTCGAAGGTGACCGGGAGGCGGATTTACCCTATCGGGGTGGTGGAACCGTCGGTCACTCCTGAGAAGGGCTTGGTCAGCTGCAACTGATCATATGGCACTTGGAGGCGGTCGAACGTATCTATGGGGAGAATGTTGAGCCCTGCACCGCCATCGATGAGGGTCTTGGTGACAAGGATATTGCTGATGATGGGGAGCAAAGCATCGGGGGGGCGCCGGCAGTTGCCGCACACTTGAGCTGGTCGGACAAGCTGAAGGTAATGGTGCACTTGGACCACCTGAGCGGGCGCGTGGCCTCGAGCCCGGGGAGGGCCGCGTTCACCTCACAAGCGAACTGCTTGAAGATGCGCTGGGAGGCTGGGGCCTAAGCGCCACCCAAGATGCAGGCAATGGCACGCGGCTCCTGGAAGCCCCCAACCCCCTCGTCCTGATGATGATCGTCGTTCCTCCTTGGCAGTGGTGGCAGCAGAGGGAGGCTAGCCTTGCCCTGAGGACGGTCCTCATGAGGCTGATCCCTCTAGGCGCCCTCACGAGGCTGGTCCTGCCGGTGGTGCTCACGAGGCTGGTCGCTCCACTCCTGGTGGGGGCCGCGGTCGTCCCAGTGTCCTCCTCCTCGGCCATAGCCTCAGTCGTAGCACTCGGGGCGTCGACCGAAGCGCCCATCACAGATGGCCCTGAGCTCCTGATAGTCGTTGGTGTTGTGGCTATGTACGTTGTGGAAGGCGTAGAATGGATAGCTGCCCTTGGACGACTCCGGGTGGTTGTAGCCGCACTTCATCTCTGGTTCAGCCGCGAGCACGGCCGCGCCCTTGCGCTTCACATCCTTGGTCTTGGCCTTCTTTTCTTCTGGGTCGGCAGCTGGAAGCTCGATGAGGGAGAGGCGGCCCTCCTCAGCTCTCATGCACTTGGTCGCCATGTTGAACATCTCCAGAGCCAGGCATAGGTCCTCATGTATGGCGAGCTCCTCCTTCATCTTGATGTCGTGGACGCAATCAGAGAACGCAGAGATGATGGCCTCGTCTGTCACCTTGGGGATCTTGAGGGGAACGCTGTTGAAGCACTGGATTTACTTCTACATGGTTTCCCCCTGGCTACTGCTTGATGCGCCATAAGTCACCTGCGGCCGGCGGGCATTCGCGAGTGCCCTGGAAGTTGAGGACGAAACGCTCGTGCATCTCGCCCCAGGAGGAGATCAATCCCGTGGGGAAGTTCAGGAGCCACAAGCACGTCGTCTTTGAGAGCCATGGGAAACTAGTTTGCCATGACTTTCTCGTCGCTGTTGGCTGCCTCGATGCTCAGCTCGTAGAGCTGCAGGAACTCAGCAGGGTCGGGGGTGCCGTCGTAGAGCGGAGGTAGGTCGGGCTTGAACTTCCTGGGCCAGACAACGCTGCACAGCTAGGGAGTGATGGCGCGACAGCCCCCTGTAGTCACTGGAGGCCATCATGAAGGCGGAGCCTGGTCTTGGTATCCACGCACCGCCACCGCAGGTAGCGCTCAGTCTTGACGTGGTGGTGCAGGGAGTGCAGGAGCATCTTCTTGCGGCCGAGGGACCTCCTGGCAGCTTCCTTCTTCATGCGCGGGCGCCCTACGCGGTGGGTCGCGCCATGGGGCCGCGCTTCAATATCATGATAATTAACCAATTAATAATGCAATAATGCTGTGATCATGCTCTTGCGATAAAAGTCCCTCAGGACTAGCTTACCAACCGTGATCGTTCTTGGATCACAAATGTACCACCATCGTGGTCTTGACTAGAAGTATCTCGTGACCATTACGGCGATCACAACCACGACCAATACTTGGTCTTGAACATCTCGATGGCTTTCCACCATCATCAACAGTGCAAAGTTCATAACTTAGTGTGCAAAATTTATTAAACATTGACCCATGGTGTGACCTACTACAAGCGTGTCCGTACCCGTGGACTCGGCTATCGATAGATTATTACACTCTGCAGAGGTAGCACACTGTACCCACACCACGGAACCCATGGCCTCGCACTCCCATTCTGGTGGACCAACAGCATTCCGACGAAACCCCTCTAATGCCATGACACTCTCCCGGCCACTCCTACACAATCCCCACTGGGCTAGTCCTGGGTGGCCCGTGTCTTCCAAAGAGACAACGACCACCGTCGTGGCCAAAACGATCCCACAAGGGGACCCGGTACCATAATCTCAACAACGGGCACACAAGGTTATGTCTTCTTACCGGGCCAAGGTAAGCAAGCCCATAACCTTCCCTAGTTGGAGGCACCGACCAGAGGCATGACAACGGACCGAATCAAGGCCTCCCATAAGGCAAATGTGGTTGCACTGGGAAAAAATCGATTCAGTAGCACCATGACCCGGCCAACGATATATTCAAGTTGAGTTATATTCAGGTTCAACTTAAAGTGAAAATAACCAGTGTCATAGTATGCCATGAAATGCAACACTAACATATGCATCACATATTAACGGAAATGACTGAGTCAACCATGTTCACACTAAGCATAATCATCAACAACTTATGCCACTTTTCTAGTTAGGATAAACCTTTCTTTAAACAGAATATTTTCTAGCAAATTTTTATTATTTTACTCATGCAAGAAAATAACTTTAAGTTATTAATCATATGCATAACAATATTATTTTTTCATCACCATAAATGAATCCTAGTTTCTTTACCAAATAAGTTAGTTTCAAACATTCTGTAACTCAAGCGTATTAACTAAAACAAGCCCTTAACAGAATAAAAATAACATAATAGTTATTTAAATGTATGGATTAAATCTTTCATTCAAGTAAGAAAATCATAAATATTGAAATGGCACCATGAAAATGTTGTTGTGGCTTACCTTAGTGCAGATGAGGTTCACAAGCCTTCTGTTGATCCTCAAGACAAGCGTCACCCTCTGAAAATAATTTTAAACACAAGAAGAAAATATCAAGAACCCTTCTGAAAATCACCAGAAAATCTAGACAGCACCGAAAAATCTCATTTCTGTTGAGCTGCTAGATTTCTTTGCAACGAACACAATGCAAAAAAGAATCAATTCATTTGGACTTATGGTTGAAGAGTTATAGCTGTTTGAAGCTCTCTGGAAATTAAATGAATTTGAATTTAAATAAAACAAACTGAGGGGGGTGACGTCGAAGGCGTAAAGTCTCAGGGCGCCACCACTCGTACCGCTTCACGCGCGTACAGAGTGGCTGACTAGCGGGCCCTGCTAGTCAGGTGAGGGGGAAAGGGAGGAGGAAACAGAGGGGGTTGCGGCTTCGCCGGAGCTCTCGCCGGCGACGAGGGCTCCTTAGCCAAAACGAGAGGGAGGGATCGAGAGAGGGGATGGGGGCGCACCTGCCCGTACCCGTAGCGTGGCTAGGGTGGTCGGACGGCATCGGAATTGACCTCGCGAGCGGAGGCAGAGAGCGGTGGTCGCCGGAGACGTGGACGACGGCGAATAGAGGCAACTCGAGGGGCTCCAAGAGGTTGGAACGACTTCATCGAAGAGTGGCAGAGGCTCCGGAAGGTGAAGACTTCTTTGATACTTACTCACCTGTGGCTCGACTGGCCACTATTCGAGTTCTACTTTCACTAGGTGCCTCGCATGGTCTTCTCGTTCATCAAATGGATGTTAAGACTGCTTTCCTAAATGGAGAGTTGGACGAGGAAATTTATATGGAACAACTAGATGGGTTTGTACTAGATGGTCAGGAAGGAAATGTGTGCAAGTTGCTGAAGTCTTTGTATGGACTCAAGCAACCACCTAAACAGTGGCATGAGAAGTTTGAAAGAACTTTAACAGCTGCAGGCTTTGTTGTAAACGAAGCTGACAAATGTGTGTACTATCGCCATGGTGGGGGCGAGGGAGTTATCCTTTGCTTGTATGTTGACGACCTACTGATTTTTGGAACAAATCTGAATGTTATTAAGGAGGTCATGGATTTCCAATCTCACTGTTTTGAGATGAAGGATTTAGGAGTGGCTGATGTCATTCTGAACATCAAGTTGTTGAGAGACGATGATGGTGGGATTACATTGCTTCAATCTCATTATGTGGAAGATATCTTCAGTCGCTTTGGCTATAGTGACTGCAAGCCCTCTCCAACACCATATGATGCGAGTGTGTTACTTCTAAAGAATTGAAGAATTGCTAAAGAATTGAAATATTCTCAGATTATTGGCTCGCTTATGTACTTAGCCAGTGCTACAAGACCTGACATCTCTTTTGCTGTTAGCAAACTGAGTCGGTTTGTCTCAAAACCAGGAGATGTGCATTGGAAAGGTCTAGAGAGAGTTTTGCGTTATTTGAAAGGCACTGCGAATTATGGAATTCACTACACCGGACACCCAAAGGTGCTTGAAGGGTATAGTGACTCTAACTAGATCTCAGATGCTGATGAGATAAAGGCCACGAGCGGTTATGTATTCACTCATGGAGGTGGCGCTGTTTCTTGGAAGTGTTGCAAGCAGACCATCTTAACGAGGTCAACAATGGAAGCAGAACTCACAGCACTAGATACAGCTATGGTTGAACTAGATTGGCTTCGTCGGCTCTTGAATGACTTGCCGGTTGTTGAGAAACCTGTATCGGGTATCCTTAATTATGAACTGCGACAATCAAACTGTGATCACGAAAGTGAGCAGCTCAAAGGATAACATGAAGTCATCAAGACACGTCAGAGAAAGTTAAAGTCTGCGAGGAAAATGAGACACTCTGGAGTTATTGCATTGGATTATATCCAAACATCTAAAAATCTGGCAGATCCTTTTACTAAGGGTCTATCACGTAATATGATAGATAAATGCATTGAGGGAGATGGGTATGAGACCCACAATATGACTTTTTCACAGTGGTCACCTACTCTGTGTGATCGGAGATCCCGTGAATTAGATGTGGAAGACAAGCTGTTGATCAACTAAGAGGAGATTATTCTTACTATTAACAATACCACTCCATGAAGATGCAATACTCTCCTAAAACTGCATGGCAGGTTGATGTATATCTTAATGTGTTCTAAGTGGCTCATTCAAGCAGAGATGTTGTCCTACAAAACATCTTTTGAAGAACACACCTATATGAGTCTAATTGTTAAACGTCGCAATCTATGAGAGTAGGGTTCTCTCTAGTAATCTCATGAAAGGTCTCGGAGTATGACGCATAAGCTCCACCCGTGGGGAAGACCCACAGTAGTCACGTATCGGTCAAGGCTTTATGTGAAGCTAGATTCACAGAAAACTTGCAGTTCAAGGCCCAGTCCACTGTTCAAGTTGCTTACTAGTGTAGCATAGAGTTCTAGGTGGAAGTTCAACTTAACAGTCTCCACTGCAGTACCGGTATATAAAACAGTGTTTTGGAACCAAAGGCGTGCCTCTGGGATCTGCTGGAGGATCGCTGGAATTTTGTCTATTTTGGGCCTAGCCCAATAGCAGTTTCAGAAATTCCTAATAAATCATAGAGGCCCATGCAGCCCATTCGTGCAAGGAAAGAGGTGGAACTAAAGTTTAGTCCCACATTGCTAGTTTAGAGGGAATTGGAGCTCTTTATAAGGGAGGCTCTTTCTCCACATGTATGAGGATGAGAACAAGAGGGACATCCACGCGCGCTCCTCCTCCGCCGCCCACCTCGCCACACCACGCCTCGTCACGACGCACCGCGGGTTGCGGGAATGAGCCGAGCCTATGTCTAAATTTTTGCCACGCACGACGGGTATATGAAATGTCACGCGGAAGTTGAAACGTTTTTTGCTGTAGTGGAGATTGAATACGAACGGCGCACCTCTTCACCTGCTGCCTGTTCATTTCGTCTCCCTCGTTCTCTTCAGCTCCCGGCGCAGCCTCTCGCCTCCTTCTCTTGCGCCTATAAAAGGGAGGTCGCTCCTCTCAAAGAGATGCACCAGAACCTCTTCTTCCTCTCGCCAAAAGTTCCTGAGCACTGCGTTGCTGCTACGTTCTTCCCCATCCCGGGATAGTAGGCCTCCGGAACCGCACCTTTTGAGTCCTGTACGGGAGAAGGGTGATAAGGTTTTTGAGGAGCGCTGAGCGTGACTACTGACTTCTTTGTCACGGACGCCTAGACTCCGACGACTACATCCCCGATGACGACTTCTTCCCCAACGTCGACAACCTCCTCGATGACATGGCTGGCAAGGACACCGACACCAAGACCGGTGCATCTGCTCCATTCCGTACGTTCTCACACTCTTCCTGTTAGAGGTTCTGTCACAACTTCTTGCTCTAGTGTCTGTTATAGATGTGTTCGGTTCTAGTTCATATATGCAGATGATGTTTACCTTCTCTTTGTCAAATCGCATGACTTATTTTATCACTGCTATACTAGTCATGCTTTATCTAGTATTTCTGTTAATAAAATCATTCGGTAAATTGCTCATATTTCTAATAATCTCCTGGGCGCAAAAGTTTATGTTTTTTAGCAGGATCAAATCAACTATCACCGTAAGCTATCCCAAAGGTCTTGCTTGGCACAAGCACTAATTAAAACACAAAAAACACATCTAACCTGAGGTGAGATGATTTATTGAAAGAAAAACATGACCTAAAAAGCAAGAACAAAAATAAAATTGGGTTGCCTCCCAACAAGCGCTATTCTTTAAAGCCTTTAAGCTAGGCATCTGTAATTTTAATGATGCTCACATGAAAGATAGCAATTGAAACACGAAGGGGGCATCATGAAGCATATGAAAATCACATATAAGTCTAACATACTTCCTATGCATAGGCATTATATAAGCAAAAAAATTATCAAGACAAGCAAAAACTAGCATATGCAAGGAACAAGAAAGAAACAATAGCAATCTCAACATAACGAGAGGTAATTTAGTGAGATGAAAATTTCTACAACCATATTTTCCTCTCTCATAATAATTACATGTAGGATAATAATAAAATTCAACAATATAGCTATCACATAAATTTTCTCTTCATGATCCACATGCATGCAAAGTTGACACTCTTCCAAAATAGTGGGATTATCATAAAATAAAGTGATGACCTCTCCGTACCCACTTTTATCAAAATCTTCATAACATTGAACGTTATCCAAATATGTGGGATCTAAAGTTAACACTCTCCAAACCCACTTTCAATATTATTGCAAACATTATTATCAATCTCATATTCATCATGGGCCTTAAATAAACTTTTAAGATTATAAGAAGAATCACCCCAATCATGATCATTACAACAAGTAGTAGACATAGCAAAATTAGCATCCCCAAGCTTAGGGTTTTGCATATTATTAGCACAATTTATATTAATAGAATTTATAATAACATTATTGCAATCATTCTTTTTATTCAAATATCTATCGTAATTTTTAGATTCACGGATTTCAAGCAAAACTTCATAAAGATAATCTAGTGCACTCAACTCACTAGCAATTGGTTCGACATAATTGGATCTCTTAAAAATATTAGCAAGTGGATGAGGATCCATAAGGTTTGGTTCTGATTTGCAATAAACACACAATTATACCAAGCAAACGAGGAAACAATCCAAGTAAGACATAAGGGCAAACGAAAAAGACGAACGAAAGAGAGGTGAAGAAAAGGTGAAGGTTTTCGAAAGTCGTTTAGAAGTGGGGGAGAGGAAAACGAGAGGCGAATGGCAAATAATGTAATACGAGGGAGAAGAGTTTATGATGGGTACTTGGTATGTCTTGACTTGGCGTAGATCTCCCCGGCAACGGCGGCAGAAATCCTTCTTGCTACGTCTTGAGCATGTGTTGGTTTTCCCTTGAAGAGGAAAGGGTGATGCAGCAAATAGCGTAAGTATGTCCCTCAGTTTTGAGAACCAAGGTATCAATCGAGTAGGAGACAACGCACAAGTCACCTTGTACCTGCACAAACAATCAAGAACCTTGCAACCAACGCGATAAAGGGGTTGTCAATCCCTTCACGGTCAGTCGCAAAAGTGAGATCTAATAAAGATAGTAAAGTAAATATTTTTGGTATTTTTGTTGTATAGATTGGAAAGTAAAGATTGCAAAATAGTAAACGAGAGGCGATGTAAATAAAAGAGATGTAATATAATAGGAAAGAGACCCGAGGTCCATAGGTTTCACTAGTGGCTTCTCTCAAGACAGCATGTATTACGGTGGGTGAACAAATTACTGCCGAGCAATTGATAGAAAAGCACATAGTTATGAAGATATCTAAGGCGATGATCATGAATATAGGCATCATGTCCGTGTCAAGTAGACTGAAACGATTCTGCATCTACTACTATTACTCCACACATCGACCGCTATCCAGCATGCATCTAGAGTATTAAGTTCATAAGAACGGAGTAACGCATTAAGCAAGATGACATAGTGTAGAGAGATAAACTCAAACAATATGATACAAACCCCATCGTTTTATCCTCGATGGAAATAATACAATACGTGCCTTGCTTCCCCTACTGTCACTGGGAAAGGACACCGCAAGATTGAACCCAAATCTAAGCACTTCTCCCATTGCAAGAATGATCAGTCTAGTAGGCCAAACTAAACAAATAATTCAAAGAGACTTGTAAAGATATCAAATCATGCATATAAGAATTCAGAGAAGACCCAAATAATATTCATAGATAATCTTGTTCATAAATCCACAATTCATCGGGTCTCGATAAACACACCAAAAAAGAGTATTACATCGAATAGATCTCCAAGAACATCCAGGAGAACTTTGTATTGAGAATCAGAGAGAGAGAAGAAGCCATCTAGCTAATAACTATGGACCTAAAGGTCTGTGGTAAACTACTCAGGCTTCATCGGAGAGGCAATGGTGTTGATGTAGAAGCCCTCCCTGATCGATTCCCCCTCCGACAGATCACTGGAAAAGGCCCCAAGATGGGATCTCACGGGTACAGAAGGTTGCGGCGCTGAAAAAGTGGTTTTGTGGCTCTCCCTGGTGTTTCTAGGGTATAAGAGTATAAATAGGCGAAAGAAGTACGTCAGTGGAGCTATGAGGGGCCCATGAGGGTGGGGGTGCGCCTACCCCCTGGGCGTGCCCTCCTACCTCGTGGCTTCCTCGTGGGTTCCAGACTTAGACTCCAAGTCTTCTAGATTGCTTTCGGTCCAAGAAAGATCATCACGAAGGTTTCATTCCGTTTGGACTCCTTTTGGTATTCCTTTTCTGCAAAACTCTAAAATAGGCAAAAAAACAGAAACTGGCAATGGGCCTCCGGTTAATAGGTTAGTCCAAAAAATAATATAAAAGAGCATATTAAAGCCCATTAAACATCCAAAACAGATAATATAATAGCATGGAACAATCGAAAATTATAGATACGTTGGACACGTATCAGAGGCCTTCCTCCGCGTCCCTCCACACTTCGTCTTATGGCTCAAGATTTTCAACATGAAGCCGAAGGTGGTCGATGGGCAACACGTGGACTGCGGTGGCGCCATGTTGAGCAAGCCCCCCAAGGTCAACTGGCCAAAGGGAGTCTTTGTGGACACCGTCAGGATATGGCAACAGGAATGGTTCTATATCACAGAACCCCGCGGCCCTAAGTGGGCAGCCGCTCCAGCCTTCAGATCCGGACCCTAGCTAAGGCTCACATCCTGGACCGACAAGGGTCCGGACTGGGGATCGGTCAATGAGGTGCTGCTGCTGCAGAAACACGTCCAAGGCATGATAGTGAAGGACATTACCCTTGCTGACGTGATCCAAGTGATGCTAATCTGCTGAGCACTTCCCTGCCAGCGGCGGCCCCTCAAGATGTGGGAGTTCAATCCGGAAGGGCCGTGGACCCTGCAACGGTTCTACGGCACAACGCATAAGGGCATCTGAAAGCTGCTTTTTAAGAAGCAGAAGTCGTGGCCAAAGTCATTGGACGACACCGGCCTCAACTGCAACCATCCGGCCTCTGAGGTAAACTCCAAAACCTCCGAACACCAATTGGTTCATCCCTTCAAAGGAGAAGTATTGAGTAGTCCATCTTCAAACAGGTCTGGATCAAGAAGGCGGAGCAGATTCGGTGTCCGGCTCCGCTTCCTGAAAACCCAGCCGATCCTCTATTAATGAGGATGTTGGTCCCGGGGCCGTACCAGGCGCCGAGAAAGAAGGACAAGAAGAAGAAGAAGAAGAAAGAGGAGGGCACTTCGGACGTAGTCTCCAGAGAAGCTAATGCCTAGTCCTCTCACGAGGGCGACGATGACGACGATGAGGAGGAGGAAGAAGAAGATCCTCCCCGCAAGGGCAAGAAGAGGGCGGCCTCCGAAGATCTGGAGGCCGAAGCATCCAAGAGGGACAAGATTACCCTCTCCGATGACTTAGAGTCAGACGCCGAGGCCATCCCGAAGCACCATCGTCGGACCAAGCCCCAGGCCGACTCGTAAGTAGTCCGAGATTTCATACATCCAATCTCCATGAACTATGATGATAACTCTAATTTTTATTTTTTAGTCCGGCCCGCAATCTCCCCCAGCAATCCTCATCCTCGGGGGATCTGCCGCGGGAGATGATGGAGAGCGAATCGCCTCTGCTAGCTTCCCCGCTGCCTAGGGCGGATGAGGTGTCATCGCATAGGCCCTCCTGGGGCCTTGAAGAGACGCGGTGTAACACCCCGGATGTAACTTTCCATAATTGTAACTCCAACTCTTGCCATTTTCGGCTATGTGTTATGATATTCCCTTCGTGGTCGGATTTTTTCTTTCGTTTTGCATTTTGTTCATGACATGCATCTCATATCATGTCATCATGTGCATTGCATTTGCATACGTGTTCGTCTCATGTATCCGAGCATTTTCCCCGTTGTCCCTTTTGCAATCCGGCACTCCCAGCTCCTCCGGCGCACCCCTCTTGTTTCTTTTCGTGAGCGGGTGTTGAACGTTCTCGGAATGGACCGAGGCTTGTCAAGTGGCCTTGGTATACCACCAGGAGACCACCGGTCAAGTTTCGTTCCATTTGGAGGTCGTTTGGTAGTCCAACGGTTAACCGAGTAAGCGCAAAGTCCGTTTGTGTGTGCAGCAAAAACCCCTCTCTAAACAGCCCAAAGCCCCTCTAAGTCACTTCCATGCTCTAGGTCGTTCGATCACGATCGTGTGGGCAAAAACCGCACCTCATTTGGACTCTCCTAGCTCCCTCTACCTATATATTTGCACCTCCCCCCGAAAATCTCGGATCCCGAAACCCTAGTCCTCTCCCTCCGCGCGCCGGACGTGTCCGCCCGGCGCCGGACGAAACCGCGCCGCCGCACCCCGCCACTCACAGCACGCCACGTGTCACTCCGCCGCCGCCCGTACGCCCGCGGCCCGCGGAGCCCATCCAGGCCCCGCGCGAGCCCGCCGCGCCGCCGCCTGGCCTGTCCGCCGCCCGGGCACCTCGCCTCCCTCCGCCGCGGCCCCGCCGCCGCGTCACCTCGCCGCGCCGGCATCCGGCCGCCGCCGACTGCCTCCGCCCGTCGCCGCCGCGCCCCGCACCTCTCGAGCGAGGCCGGCCCCGAGCGCCGTCTCCCCGTCCCTCCTCACCGGCGCCCCGTCCTCTCCCCGAGCGCCGCCCTCTCCTTCCCCCATCTCCGGCGACGAGCAGTGGCTCCGGCGAGGCGAGCTCCAGCCGGTCCCGAGCCGGATCTGGATCGAGCCCTCGGGTTAACTTTCCCCCCCTCTCCCGAAAATCCTCCAAGTCCTTTATTTTTCACAGTATATTACTATGTTCATCGCATCATAACTCTCTGCATATAGCTCTGTTTAGCGCGTGTAATATATTTTAATGTTTGTCTCGAGATACTCTTCATTTTGTTCCATTGCACCATGTTCATTTGAGTCTACCTTGATGCCCAAATCTCTGGTGCAAGAGTGCTAGTTGCTGTTATCTGCTGTTACTTATCAGAACTTGGTGATTTGTTATTTTTCTTGCATTTAATCTGTGCATCTTATGGGCATGAGCTCTACATGTGTTTTTGCATGCCATGCCATATTTCCAGGGGTGTATGCCATGTATTTTTGTGATCTCTGTGGTGGCTAGCACAAGCATGCAAACTAGGCTCCGTAATGTATCTGATTTCAGAGACTTGGTAGTTTTTCCAAGCCTGTGACTTCTGTTATTTTGTTGCTATGTATCCATGTGGCTACAGAGAGATCCATGCTTATTTTGGAGATGTTCAGTAAGGATGTTTTGTAGATATTGTTGTAATGGATGCATTCATGCCTTTGTTTGCAATTATGGAGTGCCATAGGATGACCAAATCTTGCTCTACTTCTGCTATAAAATATTTCTGGCAGATTGTTTACGTGTTATTCAATTTTGACAAGCTTGTTGTAGTTGATCCATACATGATATGTACTTTCTCTTGCCATGGATAGCTTTACAAACATGCCATCTTGCTGTAGGTATGCTTGTTTTGGCATGCATTGCTTTGTGTTGAGTGCATCAAGCTCACCAAGATGCCCTCATAATGTCTGTTTCTATCATGCTCTGTTTTCTGCGGTCTGAAACCTGTTAACGGAACTTGCTATGTTTACATGGTTGCCATCATATCTTCTGGTCCTTTTTGGCTTATGGTCAGTAAGGGACTTTTGTCATATGCATTTTGTAGAATACTTCCGTGCCCTTTTTTGCTATGTTAAGTTCCTGTAGGATGTTGTTTTCTTGCTCTGAACATTGCTACCTGATGCTGTTTCAGGCATGTCTGTGAACCTGTTATCTTTTGCACTTTCGCCATGCCTGTTTGAACCTGCTGTGGTGTGAACTAACCGTAGCTCAGTGTTCATCTTTTGTGAAACATCTCCTGTAGATTACTGCCATATGCTTTTTGCTACGTTGGAGTGCTGTAGCATTGTTACTTGTTGCATTCTAAGTGCTATCATGATGTTAATCGCAGATTCGTGTCATTTTTTTTGCTTGCCATTTGCAAACCGTGCATCCGTTTCCGGTGATCTTTATATCGATTTCAACCGAAATCATCTCATATTTCCAGTGGCATGCTTGGTTTGCCAAGTTACTTCCTTGTTCATCATTTTCCTTCCGGAGCACGCATATGCATCGCATATCATGTCTTGCATATCATTCATGTATTGCATCATGTTGCTTGTGCATTTCCCGTGATTGATTGTGGTTCTGTTGCTTGTGTTCTTGTTGTGGGTAGAGCCGGGAGACGAGTTCGTGAACGAGGAACCTGTTGAGTACGCTTACGAGGATCAAGCTTTCGACAACTCTCAGAACCTTGCAGGCAAGATGACCATACCCTCGAAATCACTTCTATCTTTGCTTTGCTAGTTGTTCGCTCTATTCTGCCATGCTGCGCTACCTACCACTTGCTATATCATGCCTCCCATATTGCCATGTCAGCCTCTAACCATCCTTTCCTAGCAAATCGTTTTTTGGCTAAGTTACCGCTTTTGCTCAGCCCTTCTTATAGCATTGCTAGTTGCAGGTGAAGTTGAAGTTTGTTCCATGTTGGTACATGGATATTTTGGAATATCACAATATCTCTTATTATATTAATGCATCTATATATTTGGTAAAGGATGGAAGGCTCGGCCTTATGCTTGGTGTTTTATTCCACTCTTGCCGCCCTAGTTTCTGTCTTACATGTATTATGTTCCTTGAGTTTGCGTTCCTTACACGGTTGGGTGATTTATGGGACCCCTTTGACAGTTCGCCTTGAATAAAACTCCTCCAGCAAGGCCCAACTTTGGTTTTACCATTTCCCACCTAAGACTTTTCCCCCGGGTTTTCGCGAGCCCGAGGTGTTGGGGAACGTAGCAGAAATTCAAAATTTTCCTACGTGTCACCAAGATCAATCTAGGAGATGGTAGCAACGAGAGGGGAGGAGTGCATCTACATACCCTTGTAGATCGCGAGCGGAAGCGTTCAAGAGAACGGGGTTGATGGAGTCGTACTCGTCGTGATCCAAATCACCGATGATCCTAGCGCCGAACGGACGGCACCTCCGCGTTCAACACACGTACGGAGCGGGGACGTCTCCTCCTTCTTGATCCAGCAAGGGGGGAGGAGAAGTTGATGGAGATCCAGCAGCACGACGGCGTGGTGGTGGAAGTAGCGGGATCTCGGCAGGGCTTCGCCAAGCGCAAGCGGGGAGGAAGAGGTGTCACGGGAGGGAGGGAGGCGCCAGGGCTTGGGGTGCTGCTCCCATGCGCCTCCCCACTATATATAGGGGCGGAGGGGCTGTTTTCTTGCCCTCCGAGTCCATTGGGGCGTTGGCAAAGGTGGGGGAAAGAAATCCCATCATTTCCCTTCCCCACCGATTGTTATCCCCCTTTTTTAGGGATCTTGATCTTATCCCTTCGGGATATGATCTTATTCCTTCTAAGGTGGGATCTTGGTGCGCCTTGACCAGGGGTGTGGGGCCTTGCCCCCACTACCCACGTTCATGTGGATCCCCCCATGCAGGTGGGCCCCACTTCGGAACCTTCTAGAACCTTCCCGGTACAATACCGAAAAATCCCGAACATTTTCCGGCGGCCAAAATAGGACTTCCCATATATAAATCTTTACCTCTGGACTATTCCGGAACTCCTCGTGACGTCCGGGATCTCATCCGGGACTCCGAACGACTTTCGGATTTCCGCATACTAATATCTCTACAACCCTAGCGTCACCGAACCTTAAGTGTGTAGACCCTACGGGTTCGGGAGACATGCAGACATGACCGAGACGACTCTCCGGTCAATAACCAACAGCGGGATCTGGATACCCATGTTGGCTCCCACATGTTCCACGATGATCTCATCGGATGAACCACGATGTCGAGGATTCAATCAATCCCGTATACAATTCCCTTTGTCAATCGGTACGTTACTAGCCCGAGATTCGATCGTCGGTATCCCAATACCTTGTTCAGTCTCGTTACCGGCAAGTCACTTTACTCGTACCGTAATGCATGATCCCGTGACCAAACACTTGGTCACATTGAGCTCATTGTGATGATGCATTACCGAGTGGGCCCAGAGATACCTCTCCGTCATACGGAGTGACAAATCCCAGTCTCGATTCGTGCCAACCCAACAGACACTTTCGGAGATACCTGTAGTGCACCTTTATAGCCATCCAGTTACGTTGTGACGTTTGGTACACCCAAAGCATTCCTACGGTATTCGGGAGTTGCACAATCTCATGGTCTAAGGAAATGATACTTGACATTAGAAAAGCTCTAGCAAATGAACTACATGATCTTGTGCTATGCTTAGGATTGGGTCTTGTCCATCACATCATTCGCCTAATGATGTGATCCCGTTATCAACGACATCCAATGTCCATGGTCAGGAAACCATAACCATCCATTGATCAACGAGCTAGTCAACTAGAGGCTTACTAGGGACATGTTGTGGTCTATGTATTCACACATGTATTACGGTTTCCAGTTAATACAATTATAGCATGAACAACAGACAATTATCATGAACAAGGAAATACAATAATAGCCATTTTATTATTGCCTCTAGGGCATATTTCCAACAGTCTCCCACTTGCACTAGAGTCAATAATCTAGTTCACATCACCATGTGATTAACACTCAAAGTTCACTAGAGTCAATAATCTAGTCCACATCACCATGTGATTAACAGTCAATGAGTTCTAGGGTTTGATCATGTTATGCTTACGAGAGAGGTTTTAGTCAATGGCTCTGCAACATTCAGATCCGTGTGTGCTTTACAAATCTCTATGTCATCTTGTTGATGTAGCTACCACGCGCTACTTGGAGCTATTCCAAATAACTGCTCTACTATACAAATCCGGTTTACTACTCAGAGTCATCCGGATTAGTGTCAAAGTTTGCATCGACGTAACCCTTTACGACGAACTGTTTTACCACCTCCATAATCGAGAAAATTCCTTAGTCCACTAGATACTAAGGATAAGTTCGACCGCTGTCATGTGATCCATTCCCGGATCACTATTGTACCACTTGACTAACTCATGGCAAGGCACACTTTAGGTGCGGTAAACAGCATAGCATACTGTAGAGCCTACGTCTAAAGCATAGGGGACGACCTTCGTCCTTTCTCTCTCTCCTGCCGTGGTCAGGTCTTAAGTCTTACTCAATACTCACACGTTGTAACACAGCCAAGAACTCCTTCTTTGTTGATCTATTTTGAACTCCTTCAAAATCTTGTCACGGTATGTATTCATTTGAAAGTACTATTAAGCGTTTTTGATCTATCCTTATAGATCTTGATGCTCAATGTTCAAGTAGCTTAGTCCAGGTTTTCCATTAAAAAACACTTTTCAAATAACCCTGGATGCTTTCCAGAAATTCTACATCATTTCTGATCAACAATATGTTAACAACATATACTCATCAAAAATTCTATAGTGCTCCCACTCACTTCTTTGGAAATACAAGTTTCTCATGAACCTTGTATAAACCCAAAATCTTTGGTCATCTCATCAAAGCATCCATTCCAACTCCGAGATGCTTACTCCAATCCTTAGAAGGATTTCTGGTGCTTTGCATACTTGTTAGCATCTTTCAGGATTGACAAAACCTTCTGGTTGTATCACATACAACCTTTCCTCAAGAAAATCGTCGAGGAAACAATGTTTTGACATCCTATCTGCAAGATTTCATAAATAATGCAATAACTGCTAATATAATTCTAACAGACTCTTAGCATTGCTACGAGTGAGAAAGTCTCATCGCAGTCAACTCCTTGAACTTGCCGGAAAACATCTTAACGAGAAGTCGAGCTTTCTTAATGGTGACACTTACCATCATTGTCTGTCTTCCCTTTAATATCCGTCTATACCCAACGGCCTTACGACCATCAAGTAGATCTTTCAAAGTCTATACTTTGTTTTCATACATGGATCCTCTCGGATTTTATGGCCTCAAGCCATTCGTCGGAATCCGGGCCCACCATCGCTTCTCCATAGCTCGTAGGTTCATTGTTGTCTAGCAACATGACTTCCAAGACAGGATTACGTACCACTCTGAAGTAGTACACATCCTTGTCGTCCTATGGGGTTTGGTAGTGACTTGATCTGAAGTTTCCTAATCACTATCATAAGCTTCCACTTCAATTGGTGTAGGTGCCACAGGAACAACTTCCTGTGCCCTGCTACACATTAGTTGAAGTGACGGTTCAATGACCTCATCAAGTCTCCACCATCCTCCCACTCAATTCTTTCGAGAGAAACTTTTCCTCGAGAAAGGACCCGTTTCTAGAAACAATCACTTTTGCTTCCAGATCTGAAATAGGAGGTATACCCAACTGTTTTGGGTATTCTATGAAGATGCATTTATCCGTTTTGGGTTCGAGCTTATCAGCCTAAAACTTTTTCACATAAGCGTCGTAGCCCCAAACTTTTAAGAGATGACAGCTTAGGTTTCACTAAACCATAGTTCATACGGTGTCGTCTCAACGGAATTGCGTGGTGCCCTATTTAAAGTGAATGTGGTTGTCTCTAATGCCTAACCCATAAACGATAGTTGTAATTCGATAAGAGACATCATGGTATGCACCATATCCAATAGGGTGCATTTATGATGTTCGGACACACCATCACAGTATGGTGTTCCAGGCGGTATTAGTCGTGAAACAATTTCCACAATTTCTTAATTGTGTGCCAAACTCGTAACTCAGATATTCATCTCTATGATCATATCACAGACATTTTATCCTCTTGTCACGACGATCTTCAACTTCACTCTGAAATTACTTGAACCTTTCAATAATTCAGACTTGTGTTTCATCAAGTAAATATTCTCAGCATCTACTCAAATCATCTGTGAGGTAAGAACATAAAGATATCCACTACGTGCCTCAGCACTCCTTGGACTGCACACATCAAATGTATTACTTCCAACAAGTTCCTCTCTTGTTCCATCTTACTGAAAATGAGGCCTTTCAGTCATCTTGCCCATGTTGTATGATTTGCATGTCTCAAGTGATTCAAAATCAAGTGAGTCCAAATGATCCATCTGTATGCACTTTCTTCATGCATATATACTAATAGACATGGTTCGCATGTCTCAATCTTTTCAAAAACGAGTGAGTCCAAAGATCAATCAACATGGAGCTTCTTCATGCGTTTTATACCAATATGACTCAAGTGGCAGTGCCACAAGTATGTGGTACTATCATTACTATCTTATATCTTTTGGCATGAACATGTGTATCACTACGATCGAGATTCAATAAACCATTCATTTTAGGTGCAAGACCATTGAAGGTATTATTCAAATAGACAGAGTAACCATTATTCTCCTTTAATGAATAACCGTATTGCGATAAACATAATCCAATCATGTCTATGCTCAACGCAAACACCAAATAACAATTATTCAGGTTTAACCCCAATCTTGATGGTAGAGGGAGCATGCGATACCTCTCTGTCATACGGAGTGACAAATCCCAGTCTCGATTCGTGCCAACCCAATAGACACTTTCGGAGATACCTGTAGTGCACCTTTATAGCCACCTAGTTACGATGTGACGTTTGGTACACCCAAAGCATTCCTACGGTATCCGGGAGTTGCACAATCTCATGGTCTAAGGAAATGATACTTGACATTAGAAAAGCTCTAGCAAACGAACTACACGATCGTGTGCTATGTTTAGGATTGGGTCTTGTCCATCACATCATTCTCCTAATGATGTGATCCCGTTATCAATGACATCCAATGTCCATGGTCAGGAAACCATAACCATCTATTGATCAACGAGCTAGTCAACTAGTGGCTTACTAGGGACATGTTGTGGTCTATGTATTCACACATGTATTACGGTTTCCAGCTAATACAATTATAGCATGAACAACAGACAATTATCATGAACAAGGAAATACAATAATAACCATTTTATTATTGCCTCTAGGGCATATTTCCAACACGAGGGTCATCTTATTTTAACCCCCGGGCTAGTGTTCCTCTGAGTACTGGTCCAAACTAGAGCACCGTGCGGGACCGTCCCTTGGCAACTTGGGTTATGTTGGTACCTGTACGCTTTGCTTATCCGGTGTGCCCTGAGAACGAGATATGTGCAGCTCCTATCGGGATTTGTCGGCACATTCGGGCAGCCTTGCTGGTCTTGTTTTACCATTGTAGAAATGTCTTGTAAACCGGGATTCCGAGACTGATCGGGTCTTTCTGGGAGAAGGGTTATAGTTCGTTGACCGTGAGAGCTTATAATGGGCTAAGTTAGGACACCCCTGCAGGGTATTATCTTTCGAAAGCCATGCCCGCGGTTATGAGGCAGAGGGGATTTTGTTAATGTTCGGTTGTAGAGAACTTGTCACTTGACCCAGTTAAAATACATCAACTGTGTGTGTAGCCGTGATGGTCTCTTCTCGACGGAGTCCGGGGAGTGAACACGGTTTGAGCTATGTTTGACGTAAGTAGGAGTTCAAGATCACTTCTTGGTCATTACTAGTTGACGACCGTTCCGTTGCTTCTCTTCTCGCTCTCATTTGCGTATGTTAGCCACCATATATGCTTAGTGCCTGCTGCAGCTGCACCTCTTTACACCATCATTTCCTATAAGCTTAAATAGTTTTGATCTCGCGGGTGTGAGATTGCTGAGCCCTCGTGACTCACAGATTCTACCTAAACAGTTGCAGGTGCCGACGATGCCAGTGCAGATGATGAGATCGACCTCAAGTGGGAGTTCGATGAGGAACGTGGCCGTTACTATGTGTCTTTTCCTGATGATCAGTAGTGGAGCCCAGTTGGCACGATCGGGGATCTAGCATTTGGGGTTATCTTATTTTCATTTGGTTTTGACCGTAGTCGGTCTATGTGTGGATGTTGGATGATGTATGAATTATATTTATGTACTGTGTGAAGTGGCGATTGTAAGCCAACTCTCATTATCCCAATCTTGTTCATTACATGGGATTATGTGAAGATGACCCTTCGTGCGACAAAACCACAATGCGGTTATGCCTCTAAGTCGTGCCTCGACACGTGGGAGATATAGCCGCATCGTGGGCGTTACAAGTTGGTAATCAGAGCCATCCCCGACTTAGGAGCCCCCTGCTTGATCGAATTGCTGGCGTTGTTGAGTCTAGAACAAAAATGTTTTGAGTCTTAGGATTATATATATCGGAGAGTAGGATTCTTTTTACTCCTCGGTCCCTTCGTCGCTCTGGTGACGCCTCCTGACGTAGAAGTTTTGACTCTTCTCTCCTAAAATTTCACAAAAAAAAATTTTAGGATCATGCAGGTATCTTAGAATCGTTCCGATGGTTTTGTGACGAGAACATTGTTCTTGGTGCCTCCTGACATTTAGGGGTTGTGGCAGTGTCCCGGGGAGTTGAGCTCCGAGGTGTTGTCGTCACAATTTTATCGTTGCAGTTCTGGAATACCTGAGTTTCGCCGACATCGAAATCTCTTTTATGCAGTTGTCGGTGAGATCACCTCGACGCCACCCAGTACTGGGGCGGGAGTTCGGGAGTATTGCCATAACTCGTATAACGGATGTTTTTTGAAGGTTGATGTACACGATTTCCGAAGGTTTCTTGGTTATGTGTTGACGGATGGATACAGCTGGATCTAGGGATTGCTAGTTTGGGTGATATATTTTGTGTCCCCTATATCCCCAACACCAGATTTCATAACCAGAAAGTTTCGGGAGTTTATAAGTGGGAATTCAAGTAGCTCTTAGGATATCTTTCCGACAGACGCATGATATGAGATTGGGGTTCGACGTCTAGTGGTCCGCCTTTCCACGGTTGGTTTTACAGTGGTCTCGTAGTGTCTTAAAGAGTCCTTGGCTATGCCGACACGGGGACGCTTCGTATGTCATGTGCACTGCCTTGTACATGATGGTGATGTACGATCGAGCCCGTGTGGGCCCACCACGAAAACTTCGGATGAAATCTCTATCATATGTTTGTTCCGGCTTATTCTGCAAGCCAATACTTTGTTTTGTTTTGAATTGTGGTATCCGAAGTTAAATGTTGATTCCATATCTTTTTCAAGTGGCTTCTCAACTTATGGAAGTGTGATGATTTACTATGGAATTCATTCGTTCATCCTCGCTCGAATGTTTATTGCGAAGACTATATGTTGCAATTTCTATCCGTTGATTCTACTTGTCTATTTGTCTATCAAGATGCTAACGGATGTCACCCTCTTCAGGATAGCTCCGCCAACGCGTCAGAATCCGGAACGCAATGAAGGGAGTCAGGCGAACCCTCCGCCACCACCTCCGCCTCCGGAGGCATGGCAAGCTATCATGGCAGCCACCAACGCTAATGCTCAGATGATTCTGCAACTCTTGCAAGAACGCACCCAAGGGCAAGGCAATCAAGGAAATCAAGGCCAGGGCAACAATCAGTCTCACTTCGCTACCCTCAACCAGTTTCTCGCAAATCAGCCCAAGTCTTTCAGCTACTGTGCCGAGGCCACGGATGCCGATGATTGGCTCGTGGACATCAACAAGCATTTTGAATGTAGAAATGTCAGGCCTGAGGACTATGTCAAGTTCGCTTCTTTTCAGCTCAAGGACCAAGCTACTGATTGGTATCAACAATACAAAGATTCCAGAGGAGGTTGTGTGATCACTTGGACTGACTTCTGTCAGGATTTCAAAGCGCACCACATTCCACAAAGTGTTGTTGAGAGCAAGCGTGAGGAGTTCCGCAATCTCAAGCAAGGCAACATGTCTGTGTATCAATTCAATATCCAGTTTCAGAAACTTGCTCGCTTCGCTAAACAAGACGTTCTTGATGAAAAGAGCATGATCTATCACTTCAGAGGTGGCCTTAGAGAGAATCTGCAGTTAGCTCTCGTTCTTGTTGAGCCTACTCAGTTTGATCAATTCTATAACATGGCACTGAAGCAAGAGGCTGCTCAGCTCAAGTGTGAGGCTTCTAAGAAGAGAGTCAGAGACGCAGTTCAGTCTTCTTCTTCCTCACTAGTGGCTGCTAAGCAACAGAAGTTCTGGTTGCCTCCTCCTCCTCCGTTTCGTCAGCCTTACCAGCAGAAGAACAAAGGTGGCCATGGATCTTCCCACTCTTCCAACTCTGGCTATCAGAACAAGTCTCAGAATCAAGCTCCAAAGTCGAATGCTCCTTATCACCGTCCACTCTCAGAGGTGACTTGCAACAAGTGTCAGCAGAAAGGTCACTATGCTAACAAGTGCTTCAACCAAAGGCGCCTTCCGCCTCCTCCTCCTGTGAGATCTTCCAGCAATGCAGTGGTCAAGCATAATCCCAACTCTACTAAGGTGAACATGATGAATGCAGCTCAAGCAGAGGAATCTACTGATGTGATAATGGGTAATCTCTCAGTTAATGATATTCCTGCAAAAGTCTTATTTGATACTAGTGCGTCGCTTTATTTCATGTCGAGATCGTTCTTTGCAAAGAATGATTTTACTTGGTCTTATCTGGATAAACCATTGGGTGTTGTTTCTCCGGGGAAGTCAATGAGAGCCAACTCGATAGTTCCGGATGTTTCCATCAAGATGGGGAACTATAAATTTCTGTCTTCTCCAGTTGTTGTTGGTGACTCGGATATTGATCTTATTCTCGGGATGGACTGGCTTTCTAAGCACAAGGCTCAACTTGATTGTGCTGCCAGGGAAATTCAATTGACACACTCTTCTGAGGATGTTATCATTTATGCCGCTCGTGATGAAACCATTCGGTTATTTTCTCTCAATGAGAAGGGCGAGTTGAATGCCATCTCTCAAATTCCAGTCGTTTGTGAGTACCAAGATGTCTTTCCAGAAGAGCTTTCGGGTATGCCTCCTCACCGACCAGTTGAGTTCGTTATCGATCTTGAGCCCGGCACTGAACCCGTTTGCAAGCGTCCATACAAGCTTGGACCCAAGGAGCTGAAGGAATTGAAGAAACAACTCGATGAACAAGAGCGTCTGGGTTTGATCAGACCGAGTTCATCTCCATGGGGTTGTGGTGTTCTTTTTGTCCTGAAGAAGGATGGCACGGACCGACATTGTGTCGACTACCGTCCATTGAACAAGAAGACACTCAAGAACAAGTATCCACTTCCCAACATCAATGAGCTATTCGAGCAACTCAAAGGTGCCAAAGTATTCTCCAAGCTTGACCTTCGTATGGGTTATCATCAGATTCGCATTCATGAAGAAGATATTCCCAAGACAGCATTCAGAAAAAGCTTTGGTTCTTATGAATATACCGTCATGTCTTTCGGCCTTGTCAATGCTCCTCCAACATTTTCTCGGATGATGAATTTCATCTTCAACCCCTATACCAATGAATTCGTCTTGGTGTATCTCGATGATATCTTGGTCTTCTCCAAGAATAAGAAGGATCATGCCAAACATTTGCGATTGGTGCTCGACAAACTCAGAGAGTATCAATTTTATGCGAAGTTTTCCAAATGTGAGTTTTGGCTTGATGAAGTTCTTTACCTTGGTCATATCACCTCTGCCAAGGGCATCGCTGTTAATCCCGAGAAGGTGTCCGCAATTGTGAATTGGGAACCTCCTCAGAATGTCAAGCAGCTTCGCAGTTTTCTTGGTCTTGCAAGCTATTACCGAAGATTCGTTGAGAATTTCTCTAAGATTGCAAAGCCTCTTTCCAACCTCCTCCAGAAGCATGTGAAGTATGTCTGGTCTCCTGAGTGTGACGTTGCTTTCAACACTCTTGTTGAGGATATAGACCTTAGAGTCACCCGCCAGGAGGGGCTGGGTTACTCATATGGTCACTGCCAGAAGCCCGGCGCCAAGCAAGAAGACGGTGGGCCAAAGATGGGCTTAAGACCCGGATATGGCTTAAGGCCCGTAGTCACAATCATCATTATGGTAGAACTTGTAGTGCAAGGCAAGAATAGTTGAGAGTCCGAGCCGGACACTTTTATGAGGCGGCCGGGACTCTGAGAGCTGCTGGGCGTCAGCCTCCCTATATAAAGGGACGACCCGGCAGCGGTTTAGGGACAAGCAAGATCTCATCGAGAGCCAGGCATAGCAGTTTAGCTCCCTGGTCATCGAAACCCTAATCAATACCAGCTCAACTGGACGTAGGCTTTTACCTTCACCGTAAGGGGCCGAACCAGTATAAACCCTCGTGTTCCTTGTCCCGCTTAACCCCTTCAAGCTTCCTAGCTTCGATGGCTCCACGACTAAGTCCGAGCTCAAGGACATCTTTCGTGACAATTCCACGACAACTCTCAAAGAGAAACTCATCACAGCTCCTGTCTTAACTCCTCCTGACGAATCCAAGCCATTTGAAGTTTTCTGTGATGCTTCTCTTCAAGGTCTTGGTGCTTGTGTTAATGCAAGAGAAGAAAGTTGTGTCCTATACCTCTCGTCAGTTGAAGCCCAACGAAAAGAACTACCCCACTCACGATCTTGAGTTGGCGGCAGTTGTCCATGCATTGATAACATGGAGACATCTCTTGTTGGGAAGACAAGTGGACATATTCACCGATCACAAGAGTCTCAAGTACATCTTCACTCAGCCCAACCTCAACCTCAGGCAGACTCGATGGGTCGGAATGATTCAAGAGTACAATCCGAGTATTGAATATACTCCAGGCAAAGCCAATGTCATTGCAGATGCTTTGAGCAGGAAGGCTTATTGCAACAGCTTAATTCTCAAGCCATTCCAACCGGATCTTTGTGAAGCTTTCCGCAAGCTGAATCTCCAAGTTGTTCCTCAAGGCTTTCTTGCCAACCTCATAGTCTCTCCTACTTTGGAAGATCAAATTCGTGAGGCACAACTCCTGGATACCATGGTGAAGAAGGTGAAACGTGGTATCGACAAGGGTCTTTCCAAATACAAGTGCTATCGCATTGATGACAGAGACACTTTATTCTTTGAGGACCGGATTGTGGTTCCTAAAGGTGATCTAAGGAAAGTCATAATGAACGAGGCGCACAATTCTCTTCATTCCATTCATCCTGGAAGTACGAAGATGTACCATGACCTCAAGCAGTCGTATTGGTGGACTCGAATGAAGCGAGAAATCGCGCAATTCGTGAATGAATGTGATGTCTGTCGAAGAGTGAAAGCAGAACACCAACGACTAGCTGGTCTCCTCCAACCTCTTGCTATCCCAGAGTGGAAGTTTGATCATATTGAAATGGACTTCGTGACTGGATTTCCAAAGTCCAAGCGCGGAAATGATGCTATCTTCGTTGTCATCGACAAGCTTTCTAAAGTGGCTCATTTAGTTCCAATCAAAGAGTCTATCACAGCAGCTCAGTTGGCAGAGCTATACAGCTCCAGGATTGTCTCCTTGCACGGCATTCCTCAATTGATTTCTTCAGACCGTGGAAGCATCTTCAGCTCTAAGTTCTGGGACTCCTTCCAGAAGGCCATGGGCACCAACATTCGCTTCAGCACAGCTTTCCATCCTCAAACTAGTGGCCAAGTCGAGCGAGTCAATCAAATTCTGGAAGATATGCTCAGGGCTTGTGTCATTTCCTTTGGCATGAAATGGGAAGATTGTCTTCCATATGCCGAATTCTCCTACAACAACAGCTTCCAAGCAAGTTCGGGCAAGGCCCCATTCAAGATCCTCTATGGCAGAAAGTTCCGTACTCCTCTCAATTGGTCAGAGACTGGTGAACGCCAACTTCTTGGCAATGAATTAATCACAGAAGCTGAAGAAATGTGTAAAGTCATCCGTGAAAATCTCAAAGCCGCGCAATCGCGCCAGAAGAGTTACTATGATAGTAAGCACCGTGATGTGGCTTTCGAGATCGGAGACCATGTCTACCTCCGCGTCTCTCCAATGAAAGGCACTCGTCGCTTCGGTATCAAAGGGAAGCTTGCCCCTAGATACGTGGGTCCTTTCAAGATCATTGGCAAAAGAGGCGAACTCGCCTATCAACTTGAGCTTCCTTCCAACTTCGCGAACATGCACGATGTGTTCCACGTGTCACAGCTCCGCAAGTGCTTCAAGACGCCTGAGCGCACAATCAACTTCGAAGAGATTGACCTCCAAGAAGATCTGTCTTATCATGAGCACCCCGTTGCTATTCTTGAAGAAACTGAGTGCAAGACTCGCAACAAGTCAATCAAATTCCTGAAAGTGAAGTGGTCGCACCATTCCGACCGAGAAGCCACCTGGGAACACGAGGACCACCTCCGTTCCGAATATCCGGAGTTCTTTCAGTCCTAGATCTCGGGACGAGATCCTCTCGTAGTGGTGGAGTGTTGTAACACCCCGGATGTAACTTTCCATAATTATAACTCCAACTCTTGCCATTTTCGGCTATGTGTTATGATATTCCCTTCTTGGTCGGGTTTTGTCTTTCGTTTTGCATTTTGTTCATGTCATGCATCTCATATCATGTCATCATGTGCATTGCATTTGCATACGTGTTCGTCTCATGTATCCGAGTATTTTCCCCGTTGTCCGTTTTGCAATCCGGCACTCCCACCTCCTCCGGTGCACCCCTCTTGTTTCTTTTTGTGAGCGGGTGTTGAACATTCTTGGAATGGACCGAGGCTTCTCAAGTGGCCTTGGTATACCACCGGGAGACCACTGGTCAAGTTTCGTTCCATTTGGAGGTCGTTTGGTACTCCAACGGTTAACCGGGTAACCCCAAAGTCCGTTTGTGTCTGCAGCAAAAACCCCTCTCTAAACAGCCCAAAACCCCTCTAAGTCACTTCCATGCTCTAGGTCGTTCGATCACGATCGTGTGGGCGAAAACTGCACCTCATTTGGACTCTCCTAGCTCCCTCTACCTATATATTTGCACCTCTCCCCGAAAATCTCGGATCCCGAAACCCTAGTCCTCTCCTCCGCGAGCCGGATGTGTCCGCCAGGCGCCGGACAAAACTGCGCCGCCGCGCCCCGCCACTCACAGCACGCCACGTGTCACTCCGCCGCTGCCCGTACGCCCGCGGCCCGCGGAGCCCATCCAGGGCCCGCGCGAGCCCGCCGCGCCGCCGCCTGGCCCGTCCGCCGCCCGGGCGCCTCGCCTCCCTCCGCCGCGGCCCCGCCGCCGCGTCACCTCGCCGCGCCGGCATCCGGCCGCCGCTGACCGCCTCCGCCCGTCGCCGCCGCGCCCCGCACCTCTCCGGCGAGGCCGGCCCCGAGCGCCACCTCCCTGTCCCTCCTCACCGGCGCCCCGTCCTCTCCCCGAGCGCCGCCCTCTCCTTCCCCCATCTCCGGCGACGAGCAGCAGCTCCGGCAAGGCGAGCTCCAGCCGGTCCCGAGCCAGATCTGGATCGAGCCCTCGGGTTGACTTTTTCTCCCCTCTCCCGAAAATCCTCCAAGTCCTTTATTTTTCACAGTATATTGCTATGTTCATAGCATCATAACTCTCTGCATATAGCTCCTTTTTGCGCGCGTAATATATCGAAATGTTCGCCTCGAGATGCTCTTCATTTTGCTCCATTGCACCATGTTCATTTGAGTCTACCTTGATGCCCAAATCTCTGGTGCAAGAGTGCTAGTTGCTGTTATCTGCTGTTACTTATCAGAACTTGGTGATTTGTTATTTTTGTTGCATTTAATCTGTGCATCTTATGGGCATGAGCTCTACATGTGATTTGTTGCATGACATGCCATATTTCTAGGGGTGTATGCCATGTATTTTTGTGATCTCTGTGGTGTCTAGCACAAGCATGCAAACTAGGCTCCGTAATGTTTCTGATTTCAGAGACTTGGTAGTTTTTCTAAGTCTGTTACTGCTGTTATTTTGTTGCTATGTATCCATGTGGGTACAGAGAGATCCATGCTTATTTTAGAGATGTTCAGTAAGGATGTTTTGTAGATATTATTGTAATAGATCGATTCATGCCTTTGTTTGGAATTATGGACTGCCATAGCATGACTTAATCGTGCTCTACTTTTGCTATAAAATATTTCTGGCAGATTGTTTACGTGTTGTTCAATTTTGCCAAGCTTGTTGTAGTTGATCCATACATGCTATATACTTGCTCTTGCCATGGATATCTTTATAAACATGCCATATTGCTGTGTCTATGCTTGTTTTGTCATGCATTTCTTTGTGGTGAGTGCATCAAGCTCACCAAGATGCCGTCATAATGTCTGTTTCTGCCATGCTCTGTTTTCTGCTAAGTCTGAAACCTGTTAACGAAACTTGCTATGTTTACATGGTTGCCATCATATCTTCTTTTACTTTTTGGCTTATGGTCAGTAAGGTACTTTTGTCATATGCATTTAGTAGAATACTTCCATGCCTTGTTTTCCTATGTTATGTTCGTGTAGCATGTTGTTTTCTTGCTATCAACATTGCTACCTGATGCTGTTTCAGGCATGTCCAGTAATTTCACCAAGTCTGTGAACCTGTTATCTTTTGCACTTTTGCATGCCTGTTTGAACCAGCTGTGGTGTGAACTAGCCGTAGCTCAGTGTTCATCTTTTGTCAAGCATCTCCTGTAGATTACTGCCATATAATTTGTTGCTACGTTGGAGTGCTGTAGCATTGTTACATGTTGCATTCTAAGTGCTATCATGCTGTTAATCGCAGATTCGTGTCATTCTTGTTTTGCTTGCCATTTGCAAACCGTGCATCCGTTTCCGGTGATCTTTATATCGATTTCGACCGAATCATCTCATATTTCCAGTGGCATGCTTGGTTTGCCAAGTTACTGCCTTTTTCATCATTTTCCTTCCGGAGCACGCATATGCATCGCATATCATGTCTTGCATATCATTCATGTATTGCATCATGTTGCTTGTGCATTTCCCGTGATTGATTGTGGTTGTTGCTTGTGTTCTTGTTGTGGGTAGAGACGGGAGACGAGTTCGTGAATGAGGAACCTGTTGAGGATATAGACCTTGGAGTCACCCGCCAGGAGGGCCGGGTTACTTGTAGGGTCATTGCCAGAAGCCCGGAGCCAAGTTCCAAAATAATGGGCCAGAGATGGGCTGAGACCCGGATATGGCTTAAAGCCCGTAGTACAATCTTTATTGTTATAGGAGAACTTGTAGTATAAGGCAAGTATTGTTTAGAGTCCGAGCCGGACACTCTTATGAGCCGGCCGGGACTCTAAGGGCCGCTGGGTGTCAACCTCCCTATATAAAGGGACGACCCGGCAGCGGTTTAGGGGCGACAACAATCTGATCGAGAGCCGGGCATAGCTGTTTAGCTCCCTGGTTATCGAAACCCTGATTAATACCACCTCAACTGGACGTAGGCTTTTACCTTCACCGTAAGGGGCCAACCAGTATAAACCCTCGTGTTCCTTGTCCCACTTAACCCCTTCAAGCTTCCCAATTGCGATGGCTCCACGACTAAGTCCTAACCCGAGGACATCTGCCGTGACAATTCCACGACAGTTGGCGCCCACCGTGGGGCTGGCGCACGGTGGATTTGAGTTCTTGAAGGGCAGCTTCGAAGGGCTCAAGGGATACGCTGTGGGCCGGATGACCAAGAGTCGTCGCGGCAAGCTCTACATCGACGATGCGGACTGGGGCCCCGACGCCGGCTCAGTGGAGTACGGGTACCGGGTCCCCTTCGGTGGAATTCATGTCTTCATCGGCAAGATTGGAGAGCCGGGCCCCGAGCCGGATCTCCGCGCCGGTCTCATCGAAACGGCTCAGCGCGCACGACCCGCCCGGGCCCGGCCTGCCTTAAGGCGCGCTTTTGTGGGATGCATCCACGGAGGGCCCTCTGATCCATCCGGGTCTGGGGATGAGGCGGCCGCCGGCTCTGACGGCGAGTCGGCCGCTGATGAGTCAAACTCGTTGTACCAACTTCAAGATGGCAGGCTCATGAGTTATTCCGATGGCAACAGTATTCCGGACCTTTTTGAGCCGCCAAGTCAGGTCGGAGTTTTTATGGCTGGTGCGCAGCCTGTTCAGAACCCCGCTTCCGGATCGGAAAACCCGGTGCCTTCCCCGGCTCAGGTGCTGATGGATCTCACGGATAAGATGACGGCCCTGTTAACCGCAACGGTCGACCCGGCGGATCAAGTTCAGCATGATGCGGCGGTGGCACAGCTAAAATTGGATCTGATAAAAGCTAAAGAGGACCTTGCAGCGGAAGGGATCAGACTGGCTGCGGAGCGGGCGGCTCTCGATGCCCGGACTCAGCTGATTCAGGCGCAGTCCTTCCAACTCACGATGGATCAGAACGCGGCCAATGAGGTCATGAGAAGGAGGCATCAAAAGGCTCAATCTCGACTCCCGCCGGTTTACGATCCGCGCAACCTCTTCAACACACCGGGTGCAGGGTCTAGTCACCCGCCGGGGGTCGTAGCACCCGGATCTGGACCCCTTATTCAACCACGAGTGATGGGGCCTCCCCAGGGGCCCCCCGCCCCGCCTCAGTATGTGCCAATACCCCCGGGCCATTATAATAACCCGCTGGAGAACATGGTCGCCGCAGCGGCACGGCTGGCGGCTCTGCCCGTTGATGGCGACTCTCCGACGGCTATTGAGACCCGCCGGGTCAGAGAACTCCTCCAGACAGCGACTGGCGCAGCAAGAGGCGTACTCCTACAGCCGGGATAGGATCCATTCAACCCCTCGTCCAGGGCAGAGCCCGAGTTACAGCCGGCACATGGTCTCGGCGACCGGCTCAAGTAATGTCCGACGCCATGACCCGCCCCCTGGTCATGGCCCGGCTCATAATGGAGCCTTCTACGTAGCAGACCAAGCACGCCAGGAGGCGGAGCAGGCGCCTCAAGTGATGGCTTACCAGACCCCCCGGCTTATCCGACGATGTCCGTTGATGCGGGTATCCCTACTAGAACCGGGGGTGTCCCGTGTTTGATGCCAGCTATCCGTAATGAACGTCTACCCAAGGACTTCAAAGGACCTAGGAAGGTGCCTAACTATACAGCAGACTTACAGCCTGCAGCCTGGATCGAGAGTTATGAGATGGCTATGGAATTGCTGGAAGTCAGCGAGGCGGCCATGGCCAAATATTTCACCATGATGTTAGATGGAACTGCCCGCACGTGGTTGAAAGGGTTACCGCCGAACTCCATCGGGTCTTGGGCTGAGCTGAAAGCCCGGTTCATTCAAAACTTCAAAGATACCTGCAGGCAATCTATGTCAATCGTGGATCTGACTAACTGTAAGCAGCAGGAGGGTGAATCCATGACCCATTGGGTTCGCCGGGTCAAGGAGATCATACATTCATCGGATAAGATGGATGCCGGCTCTGCAGTCTTAATGTTGGAACAAAACTGTCGCTTTGTGCCCCTAAAGATGAAACTCGGGCGGCTTAAGCGTGACTGTACTGATATGGGTACACTGATGGCAGCTCTTGTCAAGTACGCTGATTCCGATGGTACCAAGGATCCCCCTTCAGATGATGAAAGGGCAGGGAAGGGAAAGAAGAAGGGCAACGGCAAGGGTCCTCAGTTTAGCCCAGGGAACCAAGGAGGAGGCAAGCGCAAGGCCGATGGCAGCCTAGAGTTTGTAGCCAACACCAACTCTCAAGGTAATAACCGGCGACGCAAGGGGAGGCCCCTCCCCGAGGCGGCGGGTCAGGACCTTCTCTGGAACAGCTGTTGAATGAACCTTGTCCGAGACACGGTTCTAGAGAGAAGCCGGCGACTCATCTGTGGAAGGATTGTGCTATCATGAAGGCCTTTAAAACTACAATGGTCCGGGTGGCGGTTCAGGCGCCGACGGCTTTCATGGCCCGGGCGGCGGGTCAAATTCCGGTCCTCAGAACGGTCAAGGGGGCTTTAATCAACAGTCTGGTCAGGGTCATCAACAGCAACAGGGGGGCTATCAGACCAACCCAAAGCAGCTTAGCGGTGGACAGTATCACGTGTTCACCACTAGTTTGTGCAAACGAGACGAGAAGCTTCACAAGAGGGCTGTTAATGCTGTTGAGCCGGCGGTTCCACGCTACTTACGGTGGTCGGAGCAGCCCATAGTGTGGAGTAGGGAGGATCACCCTCCCCGGGTGGATAACCCGGGCCACCTGGCCTTAGTGGTGGCTCCTCAAGTGGGAGGCTATAAGTTCACAAAGGTACTCATGGATGGAGGCAGCAGCATCAACATCCTCTATTATGAGACTTTTTGTCTTATGGAGCATCAACACTACTCCTAACAGGTCTACTGGCTTCACGCCTTTCTTCATGGTTTATGGGGCCGAAGCGGTCCTCCCTAGCGACATCCGTCACGATTCACCTCGTGTGGCGGCTTATGTTGAAACGGACAATGAACAGGCGCGCCAAGTTGCTCTGGACTTGTTGGATGAACAGCGTGATGTGGCAGCAGCCCGTTCAGCGATTTACCAACAAGACCTGCGCCGTTATCATAGCCGCCGGGTCAAATCCCGGGTCTTCCAGGAAGGCGACCTTGTGCTCCGGCTCATCCAGGATCAAGCAGATGCACACAAATTATCCCCACCTTGGGAAGGGCCCTTTGTGGTCAGTAAGAACTTGCACAATGGGTCATATTACCTCATTGATATCCGGGAGCATAAAGACTCGCGTAAATCTGAGGAGGAGACCCGTCGGCCGTGGAACATAGCTCAGCTTCGGCCTTACTACACTTGAGCTACCGGCTCTTGTGGTGTATATATTTATCTCAGCCATGTATATATTATGATAAAGCAATAAAGCAGGGCCTCTGTCCTTTGCTCTCTTCCAAATATGTGTGTTGCTGACTTACAGAAGATCCGGCTTATGATCATCTTCGAATCTAGCTGTAAGCAGTAAAGTCACTTGGGGGCTTCCTGTTCACACATGGGTCGTATTCGAACCCAAGAGAACATAGCTGTCGATACCCATTTGATTGGCAAAGTGCCGAGCTCATTGGGAAGTTGCCTCTGGTCATATTTGAATCATAGTGTAACCCCTCTGAGAACCGACGTGGATCGTATTCGAATCAGCGTCGTTAAACAATTTTCAGAATCACTTGGGGGCTTCCTGTTCAAACATGGGTCGTATTCGAACCAAAGAGAACATAGCTGTCGATACCCTCTTGATTGGCATCGCCACACCCACTGGGGGCTATATGATCGTATCCGAATCTTAGCTTAACCCCTTTGGACCGAGTTTCTGGTCGTATTCGAACCGGAAGCCCCTAAGTTTTTATATTTTATCACAAGTCTACTCTGATCATGTCAAAGTATGTACTGCCGGGTCTCACTTACCGGCTTAATTTTGGTTTATCTTGTTAGTTGAACATCATGGATGTCATCAAGACAAGTAAATTCGAGTTAAGGTACCAACCGTGCTACCCGGGTTATTTAAACCGGAAGTATGCTTACAGGCTGTTAAGTGTGTTATCACAGCTATGTTCAGAGTATAGTTAAGGGCCAGTCTTTTCGGTTCGTATTCCGGGTTATCCATCTCAAACACCTGATTCTCAGGGCGGTAAGCCGCCTTGCGATTTGTGATTTACCTTTCTATGCAGATACTTAAAGGCACCTTTTAAGGTTGAGAAGGACAAAGGGATAATTACGACCCGGAAGAACACAAAGGATAATTTCAAGGGATTTCAGCGTTCATTACGTGCACGATGGCACGGCAGAGATAAAATGTTGCACCTAGTCTATTACAAAATTCCTCAAGTCTCAAGGTTGGAGCGTTGTTCGATGAACCGCCAGCCGCTTTACGATGCCTGCTGGGTTGAAGTCCCCGGCTCGTCCTCTGCTCCGGTTGATCCCGAGACCTCGAAGGTTGACGACTTCCAGTCGATGCCGCGGAGAGCTTCGAACTGAGCTTCTTCGTCGATTAACCCGGCCGGGTTAATCTCCGGGGCGAAGGTGTGCTGGCGAGCCGGAGGAATCAGATTGATAGCTTCATAGCGAGGGGTTGGAATCCTCTGATTCTCCGCGTTGTACCCCGGCTGATACTTGGTTAAGTCGGTGTCGTTCCCGATGATGGTGGCCACCGGGCGTACAGCCTTAACACATGCCGCGAAGTCCTGCTGGTCGAAGGCGGAGCCGTCTTCCTTCAAGCTCGGGTAACCCAGTGCGATGTCTGCCGGGTCTAGCTCCGGCAGGAATGCTTTGGCCCGGCTCAGCGCGGCAATTGCTCCGGATCTTGCGGAGGCTCGGCGTAGCTCCTGGATCCGCTGTGGCAGAACAGCGAGCCGGCGCAGGACTTCGGCCAGATGGGTTGGCACCTCGTTGGATAGGGCCACCACAGCTAAAGCGCGCTGTGACCCGGTGTAGAGTTGTTCCACCAGGGTGTACACGGCCTTTAGCTTGGTGACCACGCTCTGGTTCAAGTTGGCGCTTCTGGAACCTGTTTAACAACATCAGATGACCCGGTGATAAGGATGAATCAGGAGATGTAAACATTCTAACATGAATGAAAGCCGGTGAGGCGACTTACCGAAGATGGCAGCTACCATTTGGGACACTTGGCGCTTTAGGCTGGAGAGTTCGGCGGTTTTTTCAGAGAGTGCCTTCTCCGCCTGTTCCGCCCGGGTTACCAGTGCGGCTTTCTCTTCAGCCCAGGCCTTCCGCTCAGCATCAAATTCGGTCTTCAGCTTTTCTTGAGCAGCGATGCTGGAGACAAACTTGGCGTTTGCCTTCCGGGTCTCCATCTCTTGTGCCTTCAGCCGGCTCTTGAGATCCGCCAGGTCCGACTCTAATTTCTTGCCAACAGCCTGCATATATTTCCGGGTTATTAACAGTCATTCTATAAAGTCCCAAGCGCTTTCCAAGCAAAGACACTTGGCACTTGGGGGCTAATGCATATTGAACGTATCTATCTATGTACGGCCGGCTCAGTTCAGTAAGCCGGAATCTAAGTCTACAACATATTCAAGTATAAGTGCTAGACTTGGGGGCTAGGATGACAAGGATCACTATGCAGAAATAAGAAAACAGCAGAAGGTTACCTCAGATTTCTGTTGGATCTGGTTGACCATGGCGATCTCGGCGTCTCGGCTCTTGTGAACTTGGCTGATGTAGCCTGAGACAAGCTCTCCAATGCTTAAATCGGTGTAGCTGGAGAGATCCAGATTCACCCGATGGGGTTGCAGCAACTCCCCCTTCGCGGAGCATTTGGCCAGTGCGGTCGGCCTCCCCGGCTCAACATACTCCGTCCGGGTAATTACCACGTCCGGGTCGTTAGCTGGTGGGGCTGAGCCGGACGCCTCCGGGTTAGCTGACGCTTCGGTTGTTCTCTTGGTGGTCGGGGCAGGGGCTTCAGGCGCCGTGTCCATGGGAATGGTGGCTTCGGGGGCGGAGGCGGCTGGCGGCTCTTGAGCCGTCGTCTCCGGCTCAGGCAAGTCTGGCACTCCGGCTGACCTGGTCTTCTTTGCTCTTTTGGTGAGCTTTGCCTGGGCACTGAAAAGACAGAAGTGTTAGGTATACAAAAAGTAAGTACAGACAGATAATGTAAGGAGATTGTTATTACCCGGGTGCAGTCTTGAAGGCCGGCAGACTTGACTGCATGGAGTCACCCGAAGAGGGGGAGGTCTCCTGGTAATTGGAGTCAGAAGAGTTGAGTGGCTGACGGATGACACCCGCCAACGGATGAAAAGGGTACAGGTGAGAAAAAACCTCAGTGCGGCGCTTCCTTGTTGCGTCGGGTAACCCGGCGGAGAGGTCGGTGTCCTTGCGGGCCCGGGTGAGACGCCGGCTTTCGTGAACCTGCTGCTTCAAAAGAAATTGAGGGTCTTGATGAGCTAATGGATGAGAAAAGCTTACTTTCCGGGTTACCCTTCGGACTTTCAGCTGTGGCAAAGGCTCCGAGTCGGAGGGAGTAATGTTACCTCTTCAATCACCGGGTTACTGGCGCCGGTGTCATCCTGTCAATAAGCAAAATGATGGTAAAGTGGACAGCAGCAAACAATAAATACGGCAAGAGTTTAAAGGTTTAAGGGTTACCTCTGACTCGGAGCTATCGCTTAATTGCAGCAGCTCCGAAGCAGTGGGTCTGTTTCCCTTTTTGCGAGGGGCGGCTCTCTTGGCGGCTTTCTTCGCCTTCCTGGCCTTCTTGGCCGCCTCATGGTCATACTTGACCCGCCAGAATTTATCATCAGCCTGAGAAATACAGTAATGAATTCTTGAAATGTTCAGAGCAAGGTGACATATCAAAGAAGCTGAAAGGTTAAAGTCAGCGGCTTACCGCTGGGGCTGGATTGGTCTTGCAGAACGGGGCTAGCCCGGTTCTTCCACAGTCTGCCAGGCTCTCGTTTAACAGAGCCTTGGTCTCTTCTTCAGCAACGTCTTCTGGAAGATCATTGCGACTGTGCCTCTGCGGGTCATCCTTTCGCCCGGTGTACTCACACATTAAGCCGGGGCGGCGGCTCAATGGGATCACCCGCCATGAGATCCAGACCCGGACCAGATCAATTCCGTTCAGACCATTGCCTAGCAGGGCCTTGATCTTGTTGATCGTTGGAAGCAAAGGTTGGCGTTCCGCGGCAGTAAGTTTGTCGGATAACGGGTGAGTCGGCTCCAGGCGTGTTGGGCGAAAGCCGGGCAGTGGATTCTCGTCAGCCGGGGATGTATCTTGGCAGTAGAACCAAGTCATATTCCAGTCCTTAGGGTGGCTTGGCGGCTCTGCGTAAGGGAACAGACAGTCCCTACGTCGCTGGATGGAGATGCCGCCTAACTCTAGACTTGGCCCGTTGGCACACTCATTTTGGCGGTTCAAATAAAACAGCTCTCTGAAGAGCAGTAGACTCGGCTCTTCTCCAAGATATACTTCACAAAAACTTGGAAGTTGCAGATGTTGGATATGGAATTGGGTCCTATATCCTGAGGCCGAAGGTCAAAGAAGTTGAGCACGTCCCGGAAGAATTTTGAGCCGGGCGGTGCGAAGCCCCGGCTCATATGGTCTGCAAAGATCACTACCTCCCCGTCCCTCGGCTGAGGTCTTTCTTCGGACGGGTCAGGGGCACGGTAGGACATCACTTCCTTCTTGGGCAGATATCCGGACTTAACAAAGTTGGCCAGGGTCTCTTCGGTGACGTTGGATTTCATCCAGTTGCAAGTGATGGGAGCCTTGGGAGGCATGGTGACGGTTGGTGGTCTATGAGGAAGAGAAAAGTGTCCGGGTTAATTATAAGCCGGGGATTATCATTCAAACTACAGTGACGACTTATGAAGGGAACTAATGATATATATTGATACGATGAGTTATCTAAGCCGTCGGAGTTTTCAGGATAAGTTGGTCATCTACGGCTTACTGCAGTTAAGTCGGAGGATTCTACGGAGCATGGCTCTCTTTAAACCGGAAAGTTCTACGACGCGTGTTTTCTTTAAGTCGGAAGCATAAACCGCCAAGATTCAAGGGTTGCAGTTTTTACTAAGTATGGTAAAACGGATTTCACATATTGCAGTAACTTTTTCGGATCAAAATGGTCGGGCGAGGTGAAAATTTTCTAGACCTAAAAAACAGAGGCAGGAGAAGTTCTTGAGGTTGAACACAGTTCTTATGCAGTAAAAAGAGGATTTCTTGCAGATGAAATGAGTTCCGAACGTCTACCGCAGTGGTTTTACGCAAGGATAAAGATCAACCGACTACAGTGGTGACGAGGACTGCCGAGTTTCTGGGCAAAGGTGACGAACACGAAGAACGGGAGGAACCCTACCACAGATCTGTTCTAGCAAGGAAGAGAAGACTCACCGGAGTTGAGGAAGAGCGAAGGTCGCCGCCGTGAGTCTGGTCCGAATCAGGGTGATGCAGCGGCCGGGTTGATGAAGACCAGGGGCGCGACGGCGGCGGCAGTGGCGGAGCTCGAGCAAAGGAGCAACGGCGCGAGGAGGAAGAGGGAGAGCGTGAGGAGAAAGTGTTGGGCCGGCCTATTTATAAGGCAAGTCATAAGTGGGCGCGATATTCAAGGAGACCACGGCGTGGTTATCTCCCCCTCACGGCGCCTCGATTTTCGGAAAGACAGTAACAGCAGAGATCCGTTGCGGATCTGGCGGAGTAAAAAACGGACTTAATGGAGGATGACGTCACGGCAGATTATCCGGAGTCCGGAGAATGACGTCACTCCGGGTTATGGCCTTCACACGAACGGTAAGCCGGAGATTTTTCTGTCGGCAGAGTTGAAGATTGACACGAGCCGGCTCAAGTCAATCTGGGGCCTAATGTTGAGGATATAGACCTGGGAGTCACCCGCCAGGAGGGCCGGGTTACACTAAGGGTCATTGCCAGAAGCCCGGAGCTAAGTTTCAAGATAATGGGCCAGAGATGGGCTGAGACCCGGCGATGGCTTAAAGCCCGTAGTACAATCTTTATTGTTATAGTAGACTTGTAGTGTAAGGCAAGTATTGTTTAGAGTCCGAGCCGGACACTCTTATGAGCCGGCCGGGACTCTAAGGGCCGCTGGGTGTCAACCTCCCTATATAAAGGGACGACCCGGCAGCGGTTTAGGGGCGACAACAATCTGATCGAGAGCCGGGCATAGCTGTTTAGCTCCCTGGTTATCGAAACCCTGATTAATACCACCTCAACTGGACGTAGGCTTTTACCTTCACCGTAAGGGGCCGAACCAGTATAAACCCTCGTGTTCCTTGTCCCACTTAATCCCTTCAAGCTTCCCAATTGCGATGGCTCCACGACTAAGTCCTAACCCGAGGACATCTGCCGTGACAATTCCACGACAGAACCTGTTGAGTACGCTTACGAGGATCAAGCTTTTGACAACTCTGAGAACCTTGCAGGCAAGATGACCATACCCTCGAAATCACTTCTATCTTTGATTGCTAGTTGTTCGCTCTATTCTGCCATGCTGCGCTACCTACCATTGCTATATCATGCCTCCCATATTGCCATGTCAGCCTCTAACCATCCTTTCCTAGCACACCGTTGTTTAGCTAAGTTACCGCTTTTGCTCAGCCCTTCTTATAGCATTGCTAGTTGCAGGTGAAGTTGAAGTTTGTTCCATGTTGGAACATGGATATTTTGGAATATCACAATATCTCTTATTATATTAATGCATCTATATATTTGTTAAAGGGTGGAAGGCTCGGCCTTATGCCTGGTGTTTTGTTCCACTCTTGCCGCCCTAGTTTCTGTCTTACTGGTATTATGTTCCTTGAGTTTGCGTTCCTTACGCGGTTGGGTAATTTATGGGACCCCCTTGACAGTTCGCCTTGAATAAAACTCCTCCAGCAAGGCCCAACTTTGGTTTTACCATTTGCCACCTAAGCCTTTTCCCCCGGGTTTTCGCGAGCCCGAGGGTCATCTTATTTTAACCCCCGGGCCAGTGTTCCTCTGAGTGCTGGTCCAAACTAGAGCACCGTGCGGGACCGTCCCTTGGCAACTTGGGTTATGTTGGTACATGTACGCTTCGCTTATCCGGTGTGCCCTGAGAACGAGATATGTGCAGCTCCTATCGGGATTTGTCGGCACATTCGGGCGGCCTTTCTGGTCTTGTTTTACCATTGTCGAAATGTCTTGTAAACCGGGATTCTGAGACTGATCGGGTCTTTCCGGGAGAAGGTTTATCCTTCGTTGACCGTGAGAGCTTATTATGGGCTATGTTGGGACACCCCTGCAGGGTATTATCTTTCGAAAGCCATGCCCGCGGTTATGAGGCAGAGGGGATTTTTTTAATGTCCGGTTGTAGAGAACTTGTCACTTGACCCAGTTAAAATACATCAACTGTGTGTGTAGCCGTGATGGTCTCTTCTCGGCAGAGTCCGGGGAGTGAACACGGTTTGAGTTATGTTTGACGTAAGTAAGAGTTCAGGATCACTTCTTGGTCATTACTAGTTGACGACCGTTCCGTTGCTTCTCTTCTCGCTCTCATTTGCGTATGTTAGCCACCATATATGCTTAGTGCCTGCTGCAGCTGCACCTCTTTACACCATCCTTTCCTATATGCTTAAATAGTTTTGATCTCGCGGGTGTGAGATTGCTGAGTCCTCGTGACTCACAGATTCTACCTAAACAGTTGCAGGTGCCGACGATGCCAGTGAAGATGATGAGATCGACCTCAAGTGGGAGTTCGATGAGGAACGTGGTCGTTACTATGTGTCTTTTCCTGATGATCTGTAGTGGAGCCCAGTTGGGACGATCGGGGATCTAGCATTTGGGGTTATCTTATTTTCATTTGGTTTTGACCGTAGTCGGTTTATGTGTGGATGTTGGATGATGTATGAATTATATTTATGTACTGTGTGAAGTGGCGATTGTAAGCCAACTCTCGTTATCCCAATCTTGTTCATTACATGGGATTGTGTGAAGATGACCCTTCTTGCGACAAAATCACAATGCGGTTATGCCTCTAAGTCGTGCCTCGACACGTGGGACATATAGCCGTATCGTGGGCGTTACACGCGGGGGGGGGGGGCAACTTAATGGCGCCGGAGGGCAACACCTCGGCTGCCGAAGGACTGGGTGGTACGGCACCTACAGAGACAAGCGACGGGGGCCCCGGTCAATCCGACCCACAGCCGCATACTACTCCAGAGACCCATACGGCTCCGGAGTCTAGTGAGCGACCCCCTGCAGCAGAAGAGGGAGCAGCGACCTCTGCTAATCCATAGGCGCCGAACACCACGGAGGACGCACTACAAAGTGCATCCGTCTTTCATGAGCACTGCATCCTGATGGGTATGGTGGCTGAGAAGATTTGGTCCGCCAAGAGCGGGCTGAATGAAGCCTTCTCCAGCCTGCTAGCAGGCTTCGAGGTACGCAATGTAATATTTTGATCATTTTTATGAGAAATATGTCTGTATATAGATAGTAGCCCCTGAGACTGTGTTCGGTTCATTGAAAGAAAAGCGAGCAGAGGATCAATAGTCAGTTGTTAGGTGGTAACATGCTATTTTATTTGGATTAAAACAGGCCTCCCTGTTGGCGGCGACTGCCCAGTCAGCGGAAATTTCCCAACTCAAACGGAAATTGGAGCGAGCGGATGAGGACCTAGTCCTTGTTAACAAGCGGCTCGACCTGGCGCAAGGTATGAGATACTCTCATTTTATGCCTGTTTGTGTCTATGGTGTGTGGAATTTCAAGAGCTGCAATGTGTGTGTTTGGGCAGATGGTGCTGCCGCTGTTGAAACCCTTAGGGGTGAGATTTCCCAAGCCAAGGATCAAGATAGGGTAAGCAAGGCGGCCGCTGATAAAGCGGCTGCGGACTTAACGGCCGAACAGGCCGCTCAGCACCGTTTTAAGGAATGGGTGGCCCAGGTGGAGAAGAAGCTCAAGGACACCGCCCGTAAGTGCGAGTCCTTAGAAGAGGAAAATAAGGCGAAGGGGACCAAACTCGCTAAGGCCCTTCATGACGCCAAGGAGGCGCGGTCCAAATTCCGCGCGGCGTGCGAGGAAATCCGTCAAGCCGGACAGATAGCGGCTCGTAAGCCCTTTCCGTTACAGGCTAAATTTGGGGATCGGGGGTATGCCTTGCTTAATCGATTATGGAGTTCTCCAGACGCATATGCGGATCTGCCAAAGAGTGATGTGGATACTGCCCAATTCTTCCGGGCCCAGGAGGGTACACAACAGAGAAGCTCTTCTCGTCGCAGTTTGCGGGGCAGGAGCGTCCCGCACTGCTAAATGACCAGATGGCACAATGGGTGGAGCTGCATAGGATGTCAAGCGCAGCCATGAAGGACGTCATAGTCCGGTTGTGGCTAACCGAAGCCATTTCGGGCAGCTACTTCGGCCTTGTGCGGTGTCTCGTTGATGCACTGCCCCCGAATCGACGCCGTCAAGAGGTGGTCCTGCATAGAAGGAGCGCGAATGGCCTTCGCCCGTGTCAAGATGCACTAGGCGAAGATGAAGGCCGAAAAGGTGGCGGTTGATGGCCTGCCCGAAAGCAAGGACCATCGCACACCGGAGCGCTATTTTGAGGACGTACTAAAAGGTGCCCGCCTTGTAGAAGGCCAATGCTCGAAGGATGTAGTGTTCGAATGAATGAGTCCGAACTATTCGGGAGTTTGTGTTATGAACTGAGGCTTTTGTAATATATTCATGCCTTTATGAAGGGTTTTATCCTCCTGTGTGGCCGTTTTTCTATCTAATAGTTCCTAGTCCTCGGCTTCAACCCCCATGTAGATACTACTGGGGTGTTCGGAACTGCGCACGACTACACTTAACCCAACGTTTTGGTCCCTGAAGGAGGTGTCAGCGCGGTGAACCAGGCAATCAGACCATGCGGTTTTATTGCTCTCACTTAGCCATAGGAGTTTGATGATGGGTCTACAAAGTAGTCCCTGGTATGTATGCAACTATCCCAATGCAGATGCGTTGCATATGCGACCGGAAAACGGTCCTTCGTATAATACGGAAAAAATCGCTAAAGATTTTAATAAGTCACCGAGTGGCTGACCTGCTCTCGCCGCATCATGACAGTCAGTTTTCGGCTTTCTCTACTGAGGTGCTTAACCGGACGAACCAGAAACACAATCGCAGTAGTTCTCCCTTTACTACCCTAGCCAATCAGACGGCACATAAGGTAGAAAACACAGGAGCTGGGCAACCCAACTATTGACCAAAGACATGATTCGGAGCCAATGCATATAGTGCCGAGATCAGGACGCCGAATTGTCCTATAAAGCTGTTCCGAATTTTTGTTTGGCAACCCATGTGTTGCCATATAGAGCCCCTGGCAATTTGTGCCGAGGTGCGTGTGTGAGACAACCAAAGAGACGGAATAAAGTCTATAAGTAAAGACGATACCGAAGAAGAATTTGGTTCACTGGAATCTGGTTGATACGTCAAAACGTAATCTTACATAGGGTACCATAATCACCAAGGTCATTTTACAAGCCGGGGGTCTAAGGCTAAGGGGAAAAGCTTTATACAGGTTCTTGAGTGAGGTTGTGGTATACGAAGTCCTTTGCACCTTCCTGCCGCATGTCTGCGCCGCTTTCGCCTGAGTAAGAAAGTTTCCTTGAGAGGAATGGTCTTCAACTATTTGTACGGAACCGGGCTCGGAGGGAGTCATTGTGAGTCTATAGAATGAGCAGGTTTTGATGCACTTGTGGTAAAAGATAACAAATAATTAGAGAAAAAGGGGGGCGTATAGGGTTCAAGCCGTATTATAGGCCTGTCTGTATTGTGCCTCCGCTGATTCCCACGGTATTTTGAGTGCGTAATTATGCACGCGCGGTACAGATTTCGCAGATATACATGGCGATAGACGGAGGCAAAACTGCTAATATAGCTCTGGAATTGCCGAACTGTTAGCATGCGGAATTGGCCGGCCTTGTGTAATAGAGTCCGGCGGCTTAATAGCCGATGAGGTGTGCGGCTTGACAGGGCCTCTTTGTACTTCGGCCGCGATGGCCGCGGTATGCTCCTCCGTATGGAGGGAGCGTTCCATGTTTTTGTTGATTGTAATGACGCCACGTGGACCGGTCATCTTAAGCTTTAGATAGGCGTAGTGTGGGCCACGTTAAAGCGGGTGAAAGCGGTACGTCCGAGCAGTGTCCGGCGAACCGAAGACGACTTCCAGCGTCATTGAGCCCGTGCAGCGGGCCTCTACACCAGGTGTCGTGGAGTTGTCACGGCAGATGTCCTTAGTGTCAGCACTTAGTCGCGAGGCCAACACATCTATGTGGTAGCTTGAGAGGGGTTGAGCGGAATCGAGAGACGCAACACAAGACAAGGATTTAGACAGCTTCGGGCCCCGGGAAACATCATCCAGTAACAACCCTACATGCTGTTTGAGGCTAGGTCTCATTATGATCACGGGAGAGTCGCCACCGGGAACCGGCTCTCGGTGTTTAGCCCTAGAGATTGTTTCTTGTCTTGTCTCTCTTTGGGGTGCCCTGCCCCTCCTTATATAAGTTAGAGGGGCGGGTTACATGCAGAGTCCTAGTAGGACTAAGACTAGTCTATCTTTTCTTACAAGTTGAATACACGTCCGGGTCTTGCTTCCTTGTAAAGGAAATATTCGTCATCCCTTTCTCCTTAAACCGTCCCACCAGAGTATAAGCCAGCCTGCTGGGCCTTGGGCCTTGTCGTCCGTCTGATCCGCCCGCCGGGTCTCCAGCGAGTCACAATGTCCAGGCGGGTTACCTGTGAATCGCCATGTTCGGGCGGATCACCAGTGAGTCGCCAAGCTCCAGCCAGGTCTCTGGTGAGTCGCCAAGTCTGGTCGGGTCATACCGCGGGGTATATCCCCGACATTAGCCCCCAGTTTAATTTGGATTTATCCATGTTAAACTGATCCTGCAAAATAACTCAAGAACAAATTTGACAGGTTGTGCTCCGGGTTAAATATTCTTGTAAGCCGGAACCTGATCATTCTTAAGTCCTTGACATTTTCTCCTGGAATATCCGGGTCAACAGGCTAGCTTCATAATCCATTTGCTGATATTGGCTCTTATAAAGAAATATTATACGAAATAATCCATTTGAGTCGGTTTCCAAAACTCCGGCTTAATAAACATCTTAGACTCAAGATTCATCTGGTGATCTGCCAGTTTAAAGATGTAGAGACTGGCTAGTTATAATTGCCAAAATTACCGGCTTGTAAATATTGATAACACCGGGTCATAACTGTTGCCGACGCCGGGTCATTATTATGGGTGACACTGGGTCATGATTGTTGCAAACACCAGGTCAATCAGGTCTGCTCCAAACTGAGAATTTGAAGATTTTTTCTCCCTTATATGCATATCACCTGTAGCCCCCAAGTCTTAAGAGGAGAACATAGTGATAACTTAAGACTTGCTTCAATATAAGTGTTGCAACCTTGAAGAAAGCCGGGTTATTCATCTCAATCATTAGTCATAAACTGAATATTCCACATATGTAGCCCCCAAGTGCCGGGTTGTCATGCTTGCAGCAACCTGGGACTTGTAATTGCCTTATGCTCATAAAAACTTCAACCAGTGTAGCCCCCGAGGGCCGGCTCATTACAATGTGATGAGCCGGGTCTTCAATAAGTTGAGCAAAAAATGTCTTTACATTAGCCCCCAAGTGCCATGGTGCATGCTGGCAGTGACATGGGACTTGCATATTTGATGTGATCTCAATTTAAATAATGTAGCCCCCAAATGCCGGGTCGTAAGCTTGCAGCGACTCGGGACTATTCTTTCCATTGTAGAATAAATCATATCCATTGATAAAATAATAGTTATTGCGCCAAAGCGACTTTGAATACCTCATCTGTTGATAAGTCAATTCAGAGTTTAAATACCCGGCGGCTCTTGGACGATGGCGATTTAATATGCCTCCATTGTAAGCCGGAATTTGTATAACCCGGCGGCTTATAGCCTTTGAGAAAATCAAGAGTTGATAACCCTTTTGAGACCAATTTCAATCTTTGATGATGGGCCTGAATTTAAGCATTTATGTAAGTCATAGCTCTGTAAATCCTGCAGAGTTTAAACAACATATGCCCTGGCGACTTAACATCAAAAGCCAGGGCAGGTAACCACCCAAATGTAGTCTTATCCTTCACATAATTAGATCACAAGATCCCTTGGTGATTTACCGTAGGGCGGGTCATAATATCTCACATACAACCATTTATGTGTAACAAGGAGTCACAGATAAGCCTGTTATGAATCATAACTTTGAAACGTAACTATAATAATAATATTATACCTGTGATATTGAATTTTCACTGCCGGTTTATGTGACCTGTGCAGTAAGGGTGATAACCCAATCTTTAGAAATCAATACTTCCAAATGTTTATGATTGTCATATGATGGCGACTTATCATCCAAAGTCAAACCGGGTTAAATAGCAACCACTCATATACACATTAGATATGATCAAAAGAGCTTCAAATAAAATCCAAAAATTGTTTGCAAAAAAAGAGACTTCAAAAAATTTGAGGCTTCTGATTAGAATACGATCAGAAAACCGTCCCAAAGGGGTTAAGCTAAGATTCGAATACGATCATATAGCCCCCAGTGGCTTTGGCGTTGCCGATCAAGAGGGTACCGACAGCTATGTTCTCTTTGGTTCCAATACGACCTATGTTTGAACAAGAAGCCCCCAAATGACCTTGAGAATTGTTTAACAACGCTGATTCGAATACGATCCATGTCGGTTCCCAAGAAGGGTTGAGCTATGATTCGAATACGATCAAGAAGCCCCCTAGTGAGCTCGGCAGTGTGACGATCAAGAGGGTACCGACAGCTATGTTCTCTTTGGTTCGAAAACTACCTATGTTTGAACAGGAAGCCCCCAAATGATCATGAGAATATTTAACGACTCTGATTCGAATACAATCAGGGTCAGACCAAAAGGGTCAAGCTAGATTCGAATACGATCAGCTCACAATGGTCATTAAATAGGGTACCTATGTTTGGGTTGTGCTTTGTAACAGACTCTTTTTGGTCCCTTTAATTTTTCCTGAGAACTCGAACTTTTGCGAGAGATAAATCCTTTTTGAACTGGAAAAACCGGATATTGAGAGTTTCAAAGCTTTGTGATAAACAAATTTACCTTGAACCCGATTTTGAACCGGATTTGAGAGTTTCAAAACTTTGTGGGAGATAAATTTCCCTTGAACCAGATTTTAAACCGGATATTTAAGAGCTTCAGTGCTTTGTGGGAGATGGCAAGTCTCTTGAGCCGGATCTAAACCGGAATCCTTCTTTTTAAGCCGGAAATTTTCTGACGGCCTTTAAACTTTTTACCAATATGGCGGTAGCCTCCGGAACCGGGTTATTTTTCCCTCCAATGACCCGGAGTTCTCAAATGCATTGAAACCGACCACTGCTGCCGAGTCATATCATTGTAGCCCCTGAGTCTCAAGACGACTCGAGGAGTTGGCTTTGAGATTCTCCATATTGACCATAGCATAAGGTGTATATCATTGGTGTTGATAGCGCGACCACAAAAGGTTGAGGTGACTGCGGTGGGTTATAAATGATCCTGTATGAGCCGTGTCAGCAACTCGGCCAATGGTCCCTTCCAACTGGCTGTTTGAAGTTAACCAAACTTTAGTGGCGGCGACTTGTGCGCCTGTCCATTGAGCCATCCAGTGCAGACGGCAGTTGATAGTATATGATAATTTGCCTCCATTTTGTTGAAAGAAAACCGGGCTACCCAAGCTATGACTTGCTCATACTCAATAAAACAGCTCATGCAGACAAGTGCGGCCCGGTGTATTGATGTAGACCAGGCCGCGAGAGACGGACGGTAAAGACGACCACAACATCTGAGGCGACACAGACAGAAGAACCGGCTGTGGCATTGTAAGCCGGTGCGGACGGGCAAGTTGTCCTCCTCATTGTAAGCCGACGTGGTCGCGAGAGACGGCCATGGCGTTGTAAGCCGGCGCAGTCGCGAGAGACGGCCACGGCGTTGTAAGCCGGTGCGGTCACGAGAGACAGCCACGGCGTTGTAAGCCGGTGCGGGAGTCCGTTGAGTAACGACGACCACCTGTGACAAAAGATGTTGGCGTGCCTCCATCTCCGTGGTATAATATCACTTTTTGTCATAAATAATTGCCCTGCATGAACAATATTGCAGACCAAGGCAAAGGTAAACTGTTCTTTGACAAAAACAATATGTGCTAATAAAACAAAATTGGATGGATATCACCTGATTTGTCCGGACGACGGATGATCCGTTTATTGTGACAGAGGTGGCTCAGGCAGACCAGCGACTCAATATAGTTCCGGCGGCTCAGGCAGACCGGTGACTTAATATAACCCCGGCGGCTCAAAACGGCAAGGGCAGCTCAACGCGGCTCCGGCGGCTCAGGCAGACCGGTGACTTAATATAACCCCGGCGGCTCAAAACGGCAAGGGCAGCTCAACGCGGCTCCGGCGGGTTGATGTAGATTAAGCTGCACGGGCGGCGACTTGCGCACACTTGTTCCATCAGTAAGCGGGCGCCGACGCCGGTGCGTGATGATGCTGACGCACACTTCATAGGCACAACGTGGCATCACCTTGTATTTTTTGTGAGATGACCATGGACGCTGATGTTGGATAATGATGCTTGACACCACATGTCAGCGGTGGCCCTCGGACGATGGCGACTTAACACAGGGAAGCGAGCAGGCAGCGGAGGTGTGTTTGGTGAAGCAAAAAACACGACAGCGACTCGAGCACATGATGGAGACCATAGACCTTGGCGGCAGCAGCAGTTCCAAGTGGCTTGACCACGGTTGAGACTAGGAATGAACAGGCAGAGGGTGCAGATGCGGCGCTCGAAGCGGTGGAGGCACGGCTGGAGGCGGCTCAGCAACTCAACCGGAGGCGCACCGCTGCGGAAGCAGTTCGACGAGACTGGCGGCTTACAGCGCAGTAGCGGAAGAGCGATCGGCCGGCTCAGGAGCGGCCACTAGAAGCTCGAGGCCAGGTGGCTCACATAGCAATTAGTGGCCATACTGCAGCTCTGTGTGACGAATAGTATAATACCAAAGTAGTACTTTAATTGATCTTTAACGTGAGCACTCAATTAGCACTTGGTAGATGAATTGCTTTTCTTCTTGCGGACGAATTAGCAGAGGCGATCCCGTAGCTTGATTTTCGGGACTTGCAATTTGTACATAAACAACAACGGTGGTTTGCAGGCGATGGCTCGACAGAGGTTGACCAAGACCAGAGCGGTTCGCAGGCGAGGCCACGGCGGCTCGGCACTGACCGCTGGCAGTGGCTTGAGGTAGTGGCGTTCCACAGCGGGCGGCTCAAGCACCCACGGCCGTGGCTGCAGCGGGACAGCTCAAGCACGCGCGTGCATGGCCGCAGCGGGACGAGCATGATGCGGTGGCGACTTGGCCATGGAGGTGCGGGGGCTGACCGCGCCAATGCAAGGTAGCAGCGCGGGGCGCAGCCGGCCGGGGGTGATTCAACAGCATGCCAACCCGGTCAGAGTCCTCCTCCAAGTCGTCAACTGTTGTGGATGTTTGACCGAACGGGTCCTCCCCCAGATCGCGGTCCCTATTGATCGGTGTACCAAAATTTTCTAATGCCTGTCTTCACGAAGTGGATGTGGCAATTGACGCAAGGAAATAAAAACTGAACTTGCCAATTGATTCAATCTTCACGTGAGTATCAAATCAACCGCTTAGAACGTACTAGCACTTTGTACTGATCTGATTTGATGTTTTGACACAGTGCGCAATAATAGCAATAAGGTAGCAGCTTCGGGTCTTGAAGCGAATTTTTGTACGTCGACTGCCGCGGATGTAACCTGCTTCACGTGCCCCGGCTCTCGTAATAGAAAACTGCAATTTAAACAGCGGAGTACTCTGAAACAGTCTCTGTCTCACCGGATCGCACTGGCTTTTCTGATGGAAAACGATCCCACTCGAAAAGTCGGATAGACCGGTCAAGTGTGACGATGCGCACGGAACCCTAGCCTCTTTTGATCTCAAAGCTTCTCAATTGCGAGGGCCGCGCGGCCGGGTCAGAGCTGACGTGCCCCGCCGGCAAAAAACTTTTGATTTCTATCCAATTTATGTACCACTCAAAACCTTTTCAATCTTGACCGATGGACTTGAAATTGATGTAGATTCTGACCGGCTCTTCTTCACCCAAAATTTACGAACTTCTTGATCCCTGAGAAAAATCCCTCCAAGAACTCAACACCACCGTGCGCAAGCCCCACGGTGGGCGCCAACTGTCGTGGAGTTGTCACGGCAGATGTCCTTAGTGTCAGGACTTAGTCGCGAGGCCAACACATCTATGTGGTAGCTTGAGAGGGGTTGAGCGGAATCGAGAGACGCAACACAAGACAAGGATTTAGACAGCTTCGGGCCCCGGGAAACATCATCCGGTAACAACCCTACACGCTGTTTGAGGCTAGGTCTCATTATGATCACGGGAGAGTCGCCGCCGGGAACCGGTTCTCGGTGTTTAGCCCTAGAGATTGTTTCTTGTCTTGTCTCTCTTTGGGGTGCCCTGCCCCTCCTTATATAAGTTAGAGGGGCGGGTTACATGCGGAGTCCTAGTAGGACTAAGACTAGTCTATCTTTTCTTACAAGTTGAATGCACGTCCGGGTCTTGCTTCCTCGTAAAGGAAATATTCGTCATCCCTTTCTCCTTAAACCGGCCCACTAGAGTATAAGCCAGCCTGCTGGGCCTTGGGCCTTGTCGTCCGTCTGATCCGCCCGCCGGGTCTCCAGTGAGTCATAATGTCTAGGCGGGTTACCTGTGAATCGCCATGTTCGGACGGATCACCAGTGAGTCGCCAAGCTCCAGCCAGGTCTCTGGTGAGTCGCCAAGTCTGGCTGGGTCATACCGCGGGGTATATCCCCGACACCAGGTATTACTCCTTTAAAGGTAGTTTTAGTGGGCTTGACTCTTGACGGATCGATGCCCATTTTGCGGACAGTGTCTTGATAAAGTAGATTGAGACTGCTGCCGCCATCCATGAGGACTCGCGTGAGATGGAATCCATCGATGATTGGATCGAGGACCAGAGTTGCCGAACCTCCATGAGAGATACTGGTTGGGTGGTCCTATCCATCGAAGGTGATCAGGCATGCCGACCATCTGTTGAATTTTGGGGCGACCGACTTTATGGCGTAGACGTCTCGTAATGCACGCTTGCGCTCCCTCTTAGGGACATGTGTGACATAGATCATATTCACTATTTTTACCTCAGGGGGAAATTGCTTCTGTCCCCCTGTGTTCGGTTGACGAGGCTCTTGGTCATCGTCGTCGCTAGGTAACCCTTTCCCCTTGTGTTCGGCATTGAGTTTGCCAGCCTGTTTAAAGACCCAAAAATTTTTGTTGGTGTGATTGGCGGGTTTATCGGGGGTGCCATGAATCTGGCAAGACTGACCGAGTATTCGATCTAAACTGGATGGGCCATCTCTATTTGCCTTGAATGGCTTCTTCCATTGACCGGGTTTGGAGCCACTGAATCCGGCGTTGACCGCCGTGTCTTGGGTTCCTTCGTTATTGTTTGGACGCTTGTGCTTGTTGCGTCGTGGCTTGCCATTGACGTCCCTAGGTTCGGAGGTGCCAGGGTCACTAGTGCTATTGCTTCGACGAGCAAGCCAGCTATCCTCTCCCGCGCAAAAGCGGGTCATAAGTGCGGTAAGGGATGCCATGGACTTCGGCTTTTCTTGGCCGAGGTGTCGGGCGAGCCATTCATCTCGGACGCTATGTTTGAAGGCCGCGAGGGCTTCAGCGTCCGAACAATCTACAATCTGGTTCTTTTTGATTAAGAACCTGGTCCAGAGTTGCCAGGCTGATTCTCCGGGTTGCTGGATTATCTGACTAAGATCATCGGCGTCTAGGGGCCGAACATAGGTACCTTGGAAGTTGTCTCTGAATGCGTCCTCCAAGTCATCCCAGCTACCAATAGAGTTTTCTGGTAGGCTGTTCAGCCAGTGCTGTGCTAGCCCCTTGAGTTTTAGGGGGAGGTATTTGATGGCATGTAGATCATCACCGTGTGGCATGTGAATGTGGAGAAGAAAATCTTCAATCCATACTACAGGATCTGTTGTGCCATCGTATGATTCGATGTTCACGGGTTTAAACCCTTCTGGGAACTGGTGCTCCATTACCTCATCGGTGAAGCATAGGGGATGTGCGGCGCCTTTGTATCGGGCAACATCACGGCGCAGTTCGGATGAAGTTCCTATGCGGTTTTCGGCCCTGGTGGGGTTGTGTTTGTCACGCCAGGCCTTATGGCCGTCTTCTCGCGCTGGGGCATGCCCCCTTGATTTGTAGATTGACCTGGTCTGGCTGGCTCTATTGTCCAGGTCCTGACGTAGGTCATAAGTGTATCCCCGAGCTGTTGTTTCTCTGCTTTTACGGCGAGGTGGTGCGGGCTGGTGTTCGGCTTGAGTTGTCGTTCTGTCCCGGCCACGTGGTGGTCGATGAGGTCCGTCAGCCGCGTTACGCGCTGGTGGTATGGGCTCCAGCGCCTCATCGTTGAATTGGGGTTGCAGCTTACATTTCGGGTAAATCTTTGTTGGGCGTTCGAGGCCGTATTCTTCGGCTGCCAGGACATTACTCCATCTGTCGTTGAGCAGATCTTGGTCCGCTTGAAGCTGCTACTGCTTTTTCTTTAGGCTTCTTGCAGTGGCTATTAGCCGGTGCTTAAAGCGCTCTTGTTCGAGGGGTTCCTCTAGCACGATAAAATCTTCATTGCCCAGGCGCACATCGTCCTCGGAGACTGGTAGATAGTTACTATCCTCCGAGTCTTTGTTCCCTGCTTGCTCGTCAGGGTCAACTTGCCCGTCCTCCCGATCATCCTATTTGGATGATAGTTCGATGGGGTCTTCTTGGTCTTCGGCTTTCTCCGGAGTATCATTGTCTCCGGTGCCGGTATTGCTGTCTTTTCCGCGATGCGATTTAGAGCGGCGCCATTGACATCGATGCTTTGGTGGTATCTCAGGAGGCTCGTCCTCGACTGGATCCTTCTCATCATCGTCATCGCCTTCTTTAGGTGTGTCCACCATGTACACGTTGTATGAGGAAGTGGCCATCCAGCATCTGGTAAGCAACGGGTTTTGGGCCTGCACCTCTTCGGCATTGTCATCCATACCGTCGATGTCTTCGGAGGCGTAATCAAGCATGTCGGTTAGATCATCGATAGTGGCTATGAAGTGGGTGGTGGGTGGGATGTAAAATTCCCTATTTTTAGCCCCTAGTCCGGGCTGGGCGCAATTCGAAAGCGGTTCCTCTGTGAGGGCGAGGGATCGCATTAAGTCCAAAGCCCCATTTAAGAGCGAGGTTTGGACGGGGACATAAGTTTCCTGGCCGAGCCGGCATGACGCGGACTTCGAGGATTTGGAGCTAGTGTCTGGAGAAGAGTCCAGCATTATGATGACTGTCGGAGACGCTATTCTCTCCGGTTCTCCAGTGTTGAGCTCTATTGACGCAGAGAGTCCATCGGGCTCTAGACTCCCGTCTTCAGACCTGGTGACGCGCTCCCAACCTAAGGCCAGAGCTATGGTTGGGGCCGCGAACCCTTGGAAGATCAAGTCTCCTCGGATATCAGCGACATAATTCAGATTTCCAAAACTGACCTGGTGACCAGGGGCGTAGCTGTTGATCTGCTCTAGGTGTCCAACCGAGTTGGCACGCAGTGCAAAGCCGCCGAATACAAAGATCTGGCCGGGGAGAAAAATCTCCGTCACGGCAGCATTGTTGTAGTTGATCGATGGAGCCATCGAGCCTTTCAATGACGGCATAGTGGAACTCTCAATGAAAGCAACAATGTCGATGTCAAAACCGGCAGATCTCGGGTAGGGGGTCCAGAACTATGCGTCTAAGGATCAAAGGTAACAGGAGGCAGGGGACAGGATGTTTACCCAGGTTTGGGCCCTCTAGATGGAGGTAAAACCCTACGTCCTGCTTGATTGACTTTGATGAGTATAGGGGTTACAAGAGTTGATCTACCACGAGATCGTAATGGCTAAACCCTAGATGTCTAGCATGTATGATTATGATTGGCTCTACGGACTAAACCCTCCTGTTTATATAGACACCAGAGGGGGCCAGGGTTGTACAGAGTGAGTTTACAGAGAATGGAATCTTCATATCTGAACGCCAAGCTTGGCATCCACGCAAAGGAGAGTCCTATCCAGACACGGGGGAAGGCCTTCTATCTTGTATCTTCTTGGCCCATTAGTCCGGCCCTTATCACATAGACTGGATGCCCAGGGACCCCCTAATCCAAGACTCCCTCATAGGCGGATGAGGAAGCGAGAGGGATAGTGCAGGAGAGCCTCCAGTGGCGCTGACGAGCACGGCGATACGGTCCAGCCAGTCCTTGTAGAGGTCGTCGACGGGGCGGTAGCGCAAAAGCTCGCGCGCCATGAGCAGCGCAGCTTGTGCGTCCGTGGGTCCGCGACGGGCGTGGGATGACGAGCCGGCCGGAGTCAGCGATGGGGGTGGCGGTGCGTCCGTCCCGCCGCACGGAGGGGTGCAGCGATGAAGCCTGCTGCTCGTTCCCCACCAGGCCGGTGGCGGCGTTGGCAGAAGGTGATGGAGAGCGACGGGCAGGCCCGCCGACGGGTGCTGTCTGGGCGACACGGGCGTTGAGAGCGGCTCGGCGCTCAGCACGGGCTCAACGAGCATCAGCCATGGAAGCAGTGTAGCGGTGGTGCGCGGATCAATGGAGGCAAAGCTTCGGCGCACTCCTACCTGGCGCCAAATGTTGGATCATGGGTTCCGCGGACCGTTGAGAGATTCGATCTCTGGGGTGCGCACGAAGGACTCTTTCTCCCCAGCCTGCCTACCCAACGATTCCGCGGCCTAGCTCGACGAACCCAAATAACAAGAGACACAGGAGTTTATACTGGTTCGGGCCACCTTGCGGTGTAATACCCTACTCCAGTGTGGTGGTGGATTGCCTCATGAGGGCTGAGGATGAACTAGTACAGTGGATGAACAACCTCAGGAGGAGAGGTGTTCTTGAGCTCGATGAGCTGGTGGGTGTGAGGATGGAATGGGTTCGATCCAAGATCCCCTACTATGGTGGTGGCTAAGTCCTATTTATAGAGGCCCTGGTCCTCTTCCCAAATGTAGGCGGGAAGAGATCCCACAACGGCCAATTTTGAAGGGAGACAACTAGTACAAGCTATCCTGACAATAGTAGTCTTCGCCTGCCAAAGGCTCTGGTGGTGACACTGCTGTGGGTTCCGCGATGACCTCCGTCCTGTCGTCCGGGCGGTCTTGGTCTTGTTCCACCGATAAGGAAAACTTTGCTTGATTCCACGGGACTCCTTGCCTGCGCTTGCCTCCTTAGCACCAAAGAGGAAACTGGTACACTGCGCCCGCGGGCGCCCGCCTGGCCTTGGTCGTCATGGCTCACGTCATGTGAACCTCGCGAGGTGCCCCTTGCATAGATATCTCCGCTCCTCGGGAGCCAGCCTAGCGGCGCTGCCCCCAGGGAGGTCTTGGTGTCGTCCACCTCGTGAGGCTTGGCCCCTCGCGAGGGTCTTGAGTAGTTGCTGCCGAAGCTGGGCCGTACCGGGCCATTGGTGGAGCCACCCCGTGGGCTGCAGGCTGGCAAGTCTGGGCAGCCCCGTTCCCAGGACGCCGACAGCAAGCCACTCATCTACAGGGGCCGCTACCGCATCCTCCCCCCTCTCCTCCTCCTCTCCATCTTGGAGTTCCGTTGCTGCCGTTGCTAGGGCGTCCAGCTCGGCAAAGTAATCCCCGGCAAGCTCTTCCCCGACAGCATCTTCCGTGGCTTGCGCCTCGCTGCTGCCCTGGGAAGAGCTCCCATCCCCAACCTTTCCTTTGCCTTTCCCGGCCTTTGGGGCCTTCTCCATCTCTGTGCGGCGGGCCGCCTTGTCCTCCTCGACCCTCTTTAGAATATACACCACCTCCAAAGCGAAGGTGCACTTATACATCTCACCTTCAGTCCTGGTGGCCCTCTCCACTAGGGCGCTCGACCACTGGACCACTTCATCGAGAGTGGGGAGCTTCCAAGAGCACGATACCCCTTCAGCATTGCAATCCGGCATCCACTTCAGTATCTGGTCTCGGGAAGAGTTGATGTTCAGGGGGATGACGGTTGCCGGAATCTTGAACAACTCAAAGCGGGCAAACAGTTGGTCCCACAACCAGTCGTGGCCATAAACTGACAAATTGTTGGCCAGCCCCGGCAGCAACCTCATCCTGTCTGCCGCGTCCATACAACCACGCAGGTCTGTCCCTTTCCTGCAGCGGTGAGATGCGGCGGAGAAGAAAATCGCCCCCACACGCTCAATCGTTAACCCGGCAGCCGCCAGACGGGTGATCCTGTTGATTGCTGGGCGCAGCCTATCCTCAGTGAGCCCCCTCAAGCTCCAATCCTTGCCGCGCTCGACGTGCCACACTTTGTAGAACTTGGGGGATTCCTTGTCCTGGATCCAGCACCAATCTCCTCTCCATTCATCCCACCTTTCGCGCTGTTACCCAGGGAGGTAATCCCATGTCTTCCTTGGCGAGCACGGCATCCAGCTAATGATTCCGGAGCGGTTGACTTTGCTCTCAACCCTTGGGACGAAGTAATGTCGGAACAGATCCACATTGGGCATCACTCCGACGAAATTCTCGCACAAATGGGCGAAGATGGCCATAGTCGCCATAGCATTGGGCACAAAATCGAGGAGATGGAACCCATAGAGGTTCATAATCGCCTCGAAGAACTCGAAGAAGGGGGGACATAGGCCACGGATGAAGTAAGCAGTAAAGAATCGATAAGAATCAGCGGGATCCAGCTCCCCACCTCATAAACTACGGGCGCTCCATGCCCTTTCTCAACAGGCCGCCCCCACAAATACCCATATTTTGCTTGAAGAACGGGGCCGCTCAAGGTGGACGGGACAAAGACGACGTCCTCGCTCTGCTTCTTGTTCAGCTCCGGTGACCTCTTGCTCCCCTCGGCAGTAGCCTCCTTCACCGCGGTCGTCGGGTTTCTCTTATCCGCGGGTTTCTTTCCCATTCCTGTGGCAACGCGGGGAGGGGAGGGATTCATTGGGGAGGGTGGCGGTGGAGGGACGAGCGAGATGAGGAACTGTCGCTTGGCTTGCGGAGGAAGATGATGGAGGAGCGGGGCGAGAGACGGGTGAATCGTGCCGCTCTATTTTTTCCTACTCTTAAGGGGGAAAGGCGGGGCAGAGGTGCGACGCTTCAGAAAGTTACCGTTTTACCATAACTGCAACAGCGCCATGACCCCACGACGCACGGTAATTGCGCAAAGTGGACGTTGGATTGATTGGTCGGTAAGGGGCTAGGCCACACTAGTACAGCGAGCTCCTAAACAAACGGTTTAAAACCCCTTTCCGCGACGGCATCTGGAACCGTCGCCAAGTGAGTGTGGGCGATAGGGGGGTCCTTCCCACACGACCCAGAAACCGTCGGGGATATGCCCTTCTGGCGTACATGTTCGGCAAAATGAGGTCGTGTGCGACCGGCGAGTGCTCAAATACGGAAATACGTACAGTAGAGCTAAAAAAATACAATTATACGTCAAAATTGTTTCCAGTCGCAAGTACATCCCACACAGTCAGTCGCTGCTAAACGTTTTTGTTCGTATGTACATCACACACATTCGCTCGAAGGAAAACGTTTCCGTTCACAGGTACATCACACACAATTTTTCCCGTTAAATCACTTGCATAATTGAATATATCACACACGGTCCATGGAAGAAACTGTGTGGCAAAGGCTGACCATCACACACAGTTTTCATGTGGTAAACGTTTGCACAAGGTGGCCTAACGCAAGCAGTTTTCAAGATAAAGTCATGTGTGATTGTTCATTGATCCAACACGGTTTATTCCTAGAAACTGTGTATGTTGCCTGAGGTCATCGCCCACGGTATTTTTTTAACAACCATTTGCAAATTTCATAATCCACTAGCAGGCTAATTATCCGATTATTCATAATCCATTTATTAATCTAATTGATAGTTCATATTAAGCAGACAATATATTTCATTTTCATAATTGAAATACATCAGAGTACAACATCTTATAGCTTCAGCACTCAGCTACCCCATTACACAACTACACCAGGACCAAGTTTCACATGCAACATCTATAACCTTTCGAAATTAGCATCATAGACGGTACATAGACAAATGTATCTCATCTGGAAAACTGCTGAAGCAGTAGGCAAATATTGAGCCTTCATTGATGTTGAACGTCTTTGTAACTTTAGGCCTGTGCCTGTGGATGATTGAATGTCCATCCTTCGTCCTCTTCAGGAACACTTCAATATTTAACCGTGGGTGTTGTATGAATTCCTTCCTCGCCTCCTGACCATACAGGTGGTTTGAGAGGTAATCATCAGTGAACTGCTTTGGAAAGGCCTGAAAACAAGGATGTGCATAAATATCTTCTCTATATTGGAAATGGGGCAAAGGAATAAAAAAAGGCAAGGTATAATAGTTAGTATCATCCTGTAGTGAACTGATGTCTTCTTCATTGTGCAGACAAAGATATTGTTGCTTTTTGTCGCTAATATCATTATCCTACCAATCTTTCCGAGTTTCTTGACATGACTGATATTCATGGACAACTCATTTCCCCATATGCAAAAGGGTCGAATAGTGGGTCAAAACCTCTGACAATAGGACCTACATGTGCAAGACCAAATTGTTAAGAACGTAAATATTAGAATGGTTCCTGCAATTGCACAATAATGTGCTATTAGAAAATGGACCATGCACGTCCTAACCTCGATTGTAAACCTAAGTGCTTCCCATTGTTTCCTTGCAACACATATAAGGTAGTTAGTCATCTGTGACACCCAAAAATTTTAATTGGATTTTTCAAACTTTTATTTCTATTTGAGGAGGGTATTTAAATTTCTCTTTTAAAGAACCCACCCTCTCAAAAACTTTCTTTTATGACAAGTGTTTTATTTGGATTCACCCAAGGCTTGATCTTGGTCTTGGAGGCTTTTCCTTTTTATTTGGACTCAAACCAAATGCCTTTCACTTGGGAAATCTCTTTTGAAAAATATTTTAAATAGCCCTATGGCATTTTGAAGTGATCTTCTCCTCTTCTCAAATTTTCCTCTTGCCATGACCTAAGTGGAAATCCACTACCATAACCCTTTCCCCATCTTTGGAGCATGATACACATCAAATCCAGCAAGTTGAACCTCTCCATATAATTTTTTTCCCATTTATTTCTTATCAAAAACAATTTCTGCCTTCTATCTTGATCCTTGGAGGTTTACAAAGGAGCTACCCTTTCTGCTTTGAGTTTTGTCTCCAAACCAATTTCCCTAACTAGTCCTTTGAACCCTCAACCAAGATCCATGAAGATCCACTGGTCTCCAGTTCAAATTTTTCAAACTATACTTGCTGCAAGTTTGGACCAGATTTGCCAAATTTGATGAAATTCATTCAAATTCTTCTCCTAAAAATCTGAGAAAAGTCAGGCAGCCTCTGGGTGCATTGTGAGGTCACCTCACCAAGTCCCAGCTCCAGGAAAATTTTTCTGCTTGCCAAATCATTTCATCGAACACCTGCTGGACACTGGTGCTATCAAGTTCAGTCAAGTTCAGTTAACAGTGTCTGAAACCACTGTCGTTTTCTTCAGTGTTCGATCTCAATCTCGCCAGTGCCCCGGTGTCGCCTTGCTCCCCGTCCCCTCCCCCTTGTTCCTGCGCCGCACGATCCCCTGGAGCCTTGCGGACGTCGGCGACGAGCAGGACGTGGTGCGCCTCCCCGTGAGCGACGGCAGCGGCGGCTTTGCGGCCGCCAGAGAGGGGCGCAGCGTAGACGGCGCCACCCAGCGCCGCCCAAGCCACCGGAGGCCGCCGCGGGGCCACCCACTCCCCAGTGCGCGCTGCCACCCTCATCGTGAACTGCCAGGCGCGGAGCACGCTCTCTGCCGCCGCCGTGCCCGTATGGCCACCCCGTCGAGGACCGGCGCCATTACGCCAAGACCGACCAGGATTAGCAGGGGAACGGCACCAGTACACCTCCCTGATGCTGCCTGGCCACTTAAGCTACCTGCCAAGCCACTGCCTCGCCGTAATTGCTCGCCGGAGCGATCCCGTTCACGGCCACCCCCTCGATCCGCCTATAAATAGAGGCCCCGAGCTTCAACTCGAACCCACACCATCTCTGCACTCCACCTAGACCACGCCAAGCCGCTGGAAGAACCCCGAGGGAGCTTTCTTCCCCAACTCCGGCCGCCGCGACCCGCCACGGGATCCAGCTCGATTCGCTCCCGTGCGTGCACCTCCACCCTTCAACTCTTGCCAGTAGCTTCCCTATGCATCTACTCTCCTGGCCCGCGCTTCAATTCAGAGTTTGCAGCACCCACCAGCGTTCTCCACCATCGCCCGAGCCGCGGTCCGCCGGAGAAAGTGTCGCCGTCGACGTGGTGCTCTCCGTCGGTTGAGTCCACCACCCACCGACGCGGAAGGACACGCTGAAGCTCTTGGTACACTCCGATCTCCCTGTCTCGCCGTGGTTCGACGCCGGCGACCACCGCAGTCTTCGGGCGCCGGCGAACTTTTTAAACCTGACATGTGGACCCCCCCTGTCAGCCTCTATTCTCTTCTCCCTCGAAACGTTTTCTGTTGGCGCCTTCGGGCAAATACGTTTTCCCTTTGAGCTGGCGCGTTTCTTTCCGAAGCGTTTTCTGTTTTCTCAGTTAAGTCCCTGGATCTTTTCTGTTTCATCACAGATTAGTCCCTGGACTAAAACACTTATAACTTTTTAATAAAAGATGATTTTTGAGTGATTCTTTTTCTGACAGTCTTATAATTTTGTCTAGTTTTTTATAGGATTTATTTGGAAAAAATTTGGGACAACTTTTATGCACGCGTTGATGTTCACGTTAGTATACGTTTTCGCTATACCGTAGGTTCCGGAAGAGGTGACGGAGCCGCGAACTTCGCCGAGCTAGACTCCGACTTCTCCGAACCAGGCAAGCATGTTTGAACCTTTGATATGACGGGTGTTTTGCATGTTTACTTGAATGGTGTGCATGGCATATGAGTATCGGTGAGCATCTCGTTGCATGTAAGGCAACTATCCGTGTGCTCCAAAGTTACTGTGATCTCTGATGAGAGATGGCCTAGTCATGTGGTGACATGAAAGGCAGTGAGGTGGTATTGTTGTAGCATGCCAGCCTCACGTTGTCCGATAAACTCCGACGTTAACGTGGACTGAGTCACGTTATCGTTCTTCCCCTTTCCATGCCGCCACACATTTTCTACCAAGAATACGGTTTAGTAAGTTGGTAACCTCTTTCCGTGTACACACCAAATAGAGGGGCCGGGATGAGGGTTCCATGGCCCTGGATTAAAGCCAGTCATCCGGTCAGGGGGCATGGGTGTTTCCGGTTGGGACCGAGAGGGGGGCACCCCTTAGAGCGCGCGTATATAAATTTGATCCCATGCTACGCGAGGTTGTAGCCTCCCCGTCTCAAGGTTTTTCTTGAATGTTGCCGAGGGTGATTCCTGGCTTCGGAATGTTGAATTGGTGTGTACTGGTTAGATGTGTTTCTTCCAAAACACCGTAAACGGAACTAGTCCCCGTGACTACTGAAATCCGTTGGCTGTGGTTAAAGTACAAACTCTGCAGAGTCAAATTCTTCCGAGTCACCGTACCTATGGTCAAGGACCATGGCCAGTATACCCATATCTATGTCAATCCTCGTGGTAAAATCCCCGGTGAACAAACTTGAGTGGTAAAATTGGTTGAACGTTATTCCTGTGGATGGACTAACCTCTATTGTTATCTCATACCTGATTATTCCCTTGATATGATTTAAATTCTTGAGCTACTGAGATATTAAGTTATGAAGCCCTTTATGTGATGTCGCTCAGACGTCCGACTGTGGCATGCACTGTTATTTATTCTTTCAATATAAGCCCTTTATGTGATGTCGCTCAGACGTCCGACTGTGGCATGCACTGTTATTTATTCTTTTGATATAAGCCCTTTATGTGATGTCGCTCAGACGTCCGACTGTGGCACGCACTGTCTTTTATATTCTATTATAAGCCCTTTATGTGGTGTCGCCCTGACGCCCGACTGCGGCATTGTTATTGTTGTCTTCCTCTCAAGGAGTCATTCAGACACTCGTTTGACCCTTAGTATTTATTTTGGGATTTTGGGAGGACTACCGCCCGACTTCTCTTTATTCTTCCCGTACATGATTATTCCGTTGTCTGAGTGCACTTGTTATTCTGTTCATATGCATCATGTCTACATTTGTTATATCTTATGTCCGAACTGTCTTGCGAGTACTTTCATAGTACTCACCTGGCTTGTTGATTTGGCCAGATGTTGACGAAGGCGATCTCATGGATGAAGAGTTTGATAGTGAGTCCGACGCCTAGAGGAATCCCAGTCAGTCCCGTGTGATCCTGGATATTGGTCACTTGTATCTTATACGCTTCCGCCACCGACAATGAGTCTCCTCGAGCCTCACTCCGACGCTCGAAGAGCTGTTAGTTCTCAGGAGTCATATCACCCACTTCGCTGTGATATATCCACCACCGCTTTTATCGTGAGTCAGTAGATTTGCCACCCTATCCGCCTTTATGTATTATTGGCATGTTTGTAATAAATTGTTGAGCAGTCTCCGCTCAACTTTGTATTATATTCAGTACTCCTGGTATTTTTCTTCTGTGATCAAGATTTTGTCTACCAGTAAGAAGGAATTCTTCTCTACTGGTCCGTAAAAGGGATCGGTCTCTCAATAAATATTTTTATTGGAAAACCGGTCGTGACAAGCTTGGTACCAGAGCCAGGCTGACTGTACGAAGCCACTAGGTGCGATCGCTAATCGGTTATTAGCGTCTTGTGTGCTATTTCAGCATTTTGCAAATGTAGCTATTTTCTGTTGGTCATCATAAATTTATGACATGACTACTCAGAATTTTTGCCTACTTTTGTAGATGGCTGGCAGCAACTGCGAGACTCGGGTGTTCACTAACGTGCCCGAGGGGTTTGTCAAACTCCTCGTCTCCATCACCAAGCTCGCGATCGGGCCAGCGACTCGTCCGGAGTTCACGCTTTATCAGCACAAGCTCAGCGACGACGTGTCTATGCACCAGGCCGTGGTGCAATTCAAGGGAGGACGTTCTGCGTCTCGCCACTTCCATTTTGTGGGAAGGGCCATGCCTACGGAGAGGCATGCCATGCAGATGGCTGCCCGCGAGGCGATAGCTCGCCTTCGGGACATTCTTCCTATGATGAAGACTCGTCGCTACCGCTACCTCCCATGCCATGTGCCATATACTTGTCACTATGCATTCGCCTGCCATAGGGGAGAGCGAGATGAAGCCATCGAGATGGTTGTGGAGTATCTCAAGGCTCTGGAGGAATCTTTCGAGAACCTCGTGGACGATCTTGTGGCTGCCCGCATGGACTTAGTTCGGGGCGGTCCTGCCAGCAGCAAGGAGCTTCTCCACACGGCACCGCCTCTGACATTCGTCTCATCCTCAGCATCTTATGCACCGGCCATTTTGGCCACTGCTCGCCGTCTGCCTACCACTGAGGAGTTCGACCGAGTCATCGCTCCTACTCCAGTCAGAGCGGCACCGCCTGCCGCACCCGCACTGCCGCCTGTCGCTCCCACACCATCACCTCAGCGCAGTGCTACGCGCCTGGAGCCTGCTATTGAGGAGGTGGAGGATGAATCTCCTGCACCGCTGAGTCTTGCCCTCGGCAAGGGAAAGGACATCGTCACCATCTCCGACTGAGTGCGCCGAGTAGCCGCGCGTTATGTCTGCATGTACGTTGTGTTTCATGTGCTTATGCTTGTAGTAGTTGTGTACGCTGCTTTCCGGAGAGCTGTGCTAGCTTTAATAACATGTCAGGAATGTGTACGCACATCCTGTGTGCTGTATCATGCGTTTGCGTTTCGCGTGTAAGATTCGTGTTTAAGCAGTCATTACTCCGAGCAAAATCGTTTGTATTTTCTTGGAAAATCTTGAGGTCTTTTAAATTTTTGCGTTTGCAAGATTTTCCTTGTGCGACACAGTTCTTCTTATGAGTTTTGCTAAATAATACCCCAGAGTGGAAAATGTGTCGTCCATGGACTCGTTCCATGCCCAATCAGCCAGAAGAAGTTTATGGGACACAAACCAGCAACAACTTCACTCAGGGACAGTCTAGTCAACAGGACAGCGAAGCGGCCTTATCTCAAGTATGCCATCTTTTCGAACAGAGCCAGCAATAGCACCAAGAGATGATGAATCACGTCATCAATATGGGGAACCACCGTGAGCCCTACCAACCACACTCCAAGTTGTCTGAATTACAGAAGACTCGCCCTCCAACATTTGCTCATACCGATAGGCCACTGGAAGCTGATGATTGGCTTCGCGATATCGAGAGGAAGCTAATTATTGCGCAGTGTTCAGATCATGAGAAGGTGCTTTATGCACCCCACTACCTTACTGGAGCAGCTGCATCATGGTGGGAAAACTTCCTACACATGCACCCCAGTGAATACAACATCACCTGGGAGGAGTTCAAGGAAGGCTTTCGTGGGGCACACATCCCCAGGAGCATCATAAAAATCAAGAAGAGAGAATTTGATGACCTCAAACAAAGAGGCATGTCAGTGACAGAATACAACGGTCAGTTTACCTAGCTATCTCGTTATGCCTACGACGAGCTCATGACAGAGAACAAGAGGATGGAAAAATTCTTGGACGGCCTGGCACCAGCGTTAAGATGCCAACTGGTTGTACACACTTTCCCGGATTTTAAAACTTTGGTTGACAAGTCCATTACCTTGGAGAATGAGTGCTGCAGCCTGGAGGATATCCGTAAGGGGAAAAGGGACAAGACGACCCTCGCTCGCAACAATCGAAGCAAGACTGAGGTTCCGAGGAATGAAGCAAGGAAATCCACGACTACTGATCTAAGGCCAACCAGGCAGTTCCATTCAAGGGACAAAGACTTCACGTACCGTCCAAGGGTCACTTGCTACGCTTGTGGTGAAGAGGGGCACTATGCCAAACAGTGCCCAAAGCCGAGGAACGCGGCCCCCAAGCCAAACAATGGTGGGAACAATCCAGCCCCCAAGCACAACATTTTCAACCCCAGCAACAACCACAGGAAGGGTCACCTGAACCATGTGACCAGGGAAGAAGCGCAAAATGCCCCAGACATCGTGCTCGGTACGTTCCCTGTCAACACAGTTCCTGCCATGGTTTTGTTTGATTCTGGAGCTTCCCATTCGTTCGTTTCGAAGAATTTTGTTTTGCGACATGGTTTTCCGATACTTCCCTTGGAAAAATCTATGATCATAAAGTCCCCCGGGAATAAGCAGATCGCTCAGAATTACTGCAAAGGAGTAATCATTGAGTTCGAAGGACTACAGTTTCATGCTAACCTCATCGTGTTGGAAAATAAAGGACTGGATGTCATCCTAGGGATGGACTGGTTGACCGCCAACAAAGGATTTATTGACTGTTTCAATCGGACCGTGATTCTCACTCACCATCACGGCAAGACGATTAAGGTTACAGCTCAAGAAAGACCACGGTCATGGCAACCAAAATTGAACAAAGTGGACATTTCAGAACTGAGAAAAGTTCCAGTGGTGTGCGAGTTTCCTGACGTATTTCCTGAAGAACTACCAGGCATGCCACCAGACCGAGAGATAGAGTTCTGCATTGAGCTAGCACCTGGCACCACTCCCATCTATAAGAAACCTTATAGAATGGCACCCTCAGAATTGGTAGAGTTGAAGAAGCAGATAAAGGAATTATTGGACAAAGGATTTATTCGAGCCAGCTCCTCACCATGGGGTTCACCAGTGCTGTTCGCCAAGAAAAAGGATGGGACACTGAGATTGTGTATAGACTACCGAGCTCTCAATATGGTCACCATCAAAAACAAATATCCGATGCCACGGATAAATGACTTGTTTGACCAGCTCGCTCAAGCCAAGGTGTTCTCAAAAATTGATTTAAGATCGGGATATCATCAATTGAAAGTACGGACAGAAGATATCCCTAAGACAGCATTCACTTCCAGATATGGATTATATGAGTTCACCGTGATGCCTTTTGGACCGACGAACGCCCCCGCCTATTTTGTCCACCTCATGAACAAAGTGTTTATGAAATTCATGGACAAATTTGTAGTGGTGTTCATTGACGATATTCTGGTTTACTCAAGGACACCAGAAGAGCATGCTGAGCATCTCAGAATTGTTTTGGGAGAATTAAGGAAACATCAGTTGTACGCCAAATTTAGCAAGTGTGAATTTTGGCTAAGGCAAGTTGGTTTCCTAGGCCATATATTAACCCAAGAAGGCGTGGTCGTAGATCCAGAAAAGGTCAAAGCCATACTGGACTGGAAGCCACCAACCAACGTAACAGATGTGCGAAGTTTCCTTGGAATGGCTGGATATTACCGGAGAATTATTGAAGGATTCTCCACTGTGGCAAAACC